>NW_026716104.1:0-17895 GCF_029784015.1 Lycium ferocissimum
ACTTTTTTTTTTTGTGGTAGTTATCTTTTTCGTTGCTTCTTTCTTCTTTGATATACCACTACGTCTCGAATTTTGGCCTCTTTAAGCTAACATATTTCTTTCTTTGGAATTTTGACAATGCCATACCTCATTTCAGGACTAAATCTGCTCTTCCATTTTTAAGGGTGTTCTTATACACTAGTAACTCCCGAGTATCAGTAGTCATCGGCCAACCCTAACGATCCTCCAACTCTTTTGGTATCTTATCATATCAGAATTCTCTCATCGTATAGCTTGACTTATTTTCCTTTCTGCTAATCAAGGGCTTTGCATTTAAACGAAGCGCTTATGCATTACGGTATCCATTCTGTCAGTCTTCTTTAGTGCCCTTCTCTCTACCTTTTATGGTCAACATTTTCCGAATTAACGGGTTAATGGGGACATTGGAATCCATCAAAACATTTTACAGAACATTTGGTCACACTTTGCTCTTTGTATCCCTCATCTTCCTCCATGACTATTATCCTTTGAAATTCTTCTTACTCTGAGTTTCCGATTTCACTTTACCTCTACAATATATCATTGAGAATTAATACACTACGCTCTTCCACTTCTACTATCAATCCCTTTATTCACTTAGCTCACTTATCTGAAATTTTCTTTGACTACTTATTTGCATCCCACCTATGTGTTGTAGTTCTTTCTTGTTCGCCACTTGTTCGTGTCGTGAAATCCTTGCAAATATACTCTCTTCTTTCTTCTCCTTCCAGCCGTTAAGGCTAGTCCATACTCATGAATATTTTCTATACACCCTTCTATTTCCTTTATAATCGAATCTCGGTATTCTTTATCCTCATCCCATGTCATTGATGTACTACCTACCGGTTAGCTTTGTTAGTTCATTATCCTCTTGCTTGTCCTTGGTGATTGCTCAATTTTTCTTCTCTTCCCTTCTCCTTCTCCTCTCCTGTTGACTAGCCCATTAGTGTACCTTTCCTACTTTCATCCTCAAGCCTTCCTTAAGTTCCTTCCTCCTCGAGCGCCCTTCTCCACTTGTTATTTTATAGTATTGACCCTGAAGTTCGTGAAATATTCATTTAAATGTGCAAATCCATTCTATTCTTAAATTATTTTTTTTAGGAAAGCTTCTCTGTTTTCGAGGCAACCGTGTCGGTATGACTACACATTTATCCCTTTATATACCTCTCGAAAGCTGGAAATCTCTTAGTATCGTTGCAAGGCCTGATCATTCTCTCTCTTACTTCACATCCCTATTTGTGGTTACTATCCTTTAGTCCCACTTATCGAAGTCTATTCTCTGACCCCACACATTCATAATTTGTTCCATACTACCATACTTTATCCCTTTCACATGCCTACATTCGAATTTTATCCAAATAGTCCCATGCCTTGGCCGTCGTATCTCTTGGAAGCTTTACTCACCCTCGTTTCTTACACTTTTTCCTTTTCTTAAGACATTCTAATATCTTTACTTTCTATATACTCACTTTCTTCCTGTTATTGCATTAGGACTTTCCAACTCTAACTTGTAGTGAAAATAACATCAACTTACCTTGTAACATTTGTCACTTGAACTTCATTACCCTGTTCGATTAATGTCGTCAGTATATAGCAATGTCGGTTGATAAGACACACATATCGGTTGGCGCAGCCACATATGGGATGTCATACACACACACACGAACACACACACACACACACACACTATATATATATATATATATGTGTGTGTGTGTGTGTGTGTGTGTGTTTACTACCGCCTTGTTTACTATCACGACCCAACCCGTAGGCCGTGACTGGTGCCCGAGCTGGACACCCGTACACACCTATTAACCATAATCAACATACAAACAACTTACATACATACACAGGTCGGTCGTCCATATCAAGCGCACGTATAGAAACATATGTATACATATCGCATATAAGCGACAAGGCTATCACAACAACAAACATCTCAAGAAAACATATATATACACGCGCGGAGACAAGGCGCGCTGCGGATGGGACCACCAAAACATATATCACACGGACATACGAACCATAACTATTCACAACCCACACATGTGTCTACGGACCTACGGGAGTAATCACGGAACCATATGACGGGACGGGGCCCCGCGCCGTGCCCACGAATAAACGTACATATATACAACGAAGGAATCTGTGCCAAAATATGGGCTCGGGACAAGGGAGCACTCCAAGACAGCGAGAGTGGATGTCCTAAGGCGGCGGATCACCAAAACGATCGTACGCACTGCGGGCATGATACGACCCCGAAGAAAGGGGGTCAGCACGGAATATGTATTGAGCATGTAAAGCATGGAAAACAACAAACAGAATCATACTGAAGTAAGGAGTATAGAAAATTAGTACAGTAACCAGAAGATCACAAGGCTTGCCTTTGAAACATAAGTCATGCATGTCCATATCATATCCAATTCATTATAGGACTTGAAAACATAAGTGAATAATCATCTTGTACATATGCATATATATAACGTGTCCCGGCCCCTTAGTGAAGGACTCGGTGAATAAGATCATATAATCATCATGTATAGCCAGTATATCATCATATATTTACCGTACCCGGCCCTCTAGTGAGGGACTCGGTGGAATAACCATATACATAGCAACGTGCCGGCCTACTAGTGAGGGCGGGTGAGTGAGATCATATCATCGTATATATCGGAAGTACCGGCTCCCTCTAGTGAGGACTCGGTGAATGAGATCATGTCTCCATCACATATATCATACTCGGCCCATCGTGGGGCGGCGCCATCGTCCATATCATCGAAATATACCGTGCCGGCCCCTAGCGAGGGACTCGGTGAACGGTGCGGTGCGTGCACGAATACATACCCGGCCCGGGACTCGGTGAAAGATGTAGCAATAGCTCGCACGAGCAGAGTAGTGAGAAACCATATGCATAGAAATCATCTTTAAGACTCGATAGATAAGTAGACAAATCAATGCTCGGGTATCAAACGATAGTCATGCTAAGTTCTTTCAAAATACCGTTAGAACCAAACATAGAAAAGTCTCGGGGGCCCACGGACAAGTATCAAACCAATCCGAGCCCGCCTATGAAAGTTAGAGACATTATTCGTTACAGAACCTTCTATGAGCATATCGAAGCGATCCGAGCCCTTCTATGAAAGTTACGATCGTTCGTAGATACAGAATCCTTTAAGAACAAAATTCTTTATGCAACATTTATTTTCCAATCATACAAAAGACGCAAGGACCATAGTGCGACTATATTAAGACTACTAACATCAAGAAGTGAATAAGAATCGTAGACATGCTCGGATCTTATGAATAGGGTTACCCCGAGGCTCGTATCATATCTTACTTACATCTAAGACATGCCAAAAGAAAGAAGGGGTAAGCTTTACATACCTCGTCCGCTCCCTAAGCTAATCCAAACTTACGTCTCGGGCTTCCCAAGATCTACAACAACGTCATTGTATACCAACATTAGCTATAGATACTTAGGGATTCCATCCCACACTAGCACTTTATCTACAAAAATTTGGGCAGCATTTCCCCTATAAATTTGTTATATCCCGTATTTTGTACGTCGGGACTGTTACGCCTTAGAAAATTTTTCGTACATGTACAGTGAGTAAGCGAGAGAAGGTCATAACGTATGCAATGTTGATCGAGCAATAAAGGATGTAAGTGGCCCTAATTACGAGTTTCAAGGAAATGCGAGGTGAGGAAAGAAAGTTATTAAGGGAAAACGAGTCGCATGGTGTATATCGGGCAAGAATTTTGAGCAACGGATTAACGAGGGCGTAAGGATGCCTTAGAGAAGTGGGAAGATGTCCCTAAGATTGGTATTGAAGTGTCAAACAAGTGCCAAGAAGGTTCCATAAGGATCGGAGATCAAACGAGTCGACGAGAATGAAAACGGAATCACTGAGCATTATACGGTCCAATCTACGGACCGTATAAATGATACCAGCCGTATAATTGGCCGTATAATTTTCCAGAGAGACCATCAGCCACTGGACTAGATCTACGGCCACATATACAGTCCGTATAAATAGTACGGACCGTATGTGGAACCATATGATTGGTCTCGGCCAGCTTGTATTTTTAATATAAGGGACCTCTCCTTCTTTTTAATTCATTTCATCTTTCATCTCCATGACTCAAGAAGTCTCTAGAATGCTCCAAACACTTCCACCATAAAAATCCAAGGATAATTGATGAGCAACAACACAATATTCATGCAACCAAGTGGATGAGACCCATCTAGAAGTCATCTCTCTCAAGAAATCCCCAAAGGATAGAAGCTAGGGTTTTGTTGTTGGAGGAGTATTCTTAATCAAGGCTTGTTTCACCATCATCTAAGGTGTGTTTCATGACTTTTATATGTTGTTTAGGGTATTGGAAAGCTAAGATGCTTAGATTGTACAAACATGGAAAATGGGTTCTTAAGAAGATGAATAGTGTCACTATTGAATAGTGGTTAGATGGAAATCATGAATGTTGGTATGATGTGATTATGAATATGTTGTAAATGATGTGTAGACCATGAAATGAGTGTGAAGTACGCAAACTTATGATGATGGGCCAAAAGCCATAAATGTGAGTAATTGGAGGAAATTGGTGGATTTTGCTAAATGTATAAGAATGATGAATGTTGGGTTCTATATCGTAATTATTGTTGTGAATGTTGGGAGCTGAAATAGAGTAAGGGAAATGTAGTAGAAACAAAGGAGATTTGCCCAATTTTCCTTAGAAATAGAGGTCCGTTCTTATAAATTCGTAACTAACGACGACATGAATTCTCTTGAAGGTATGTGTAAGCGCATTAAAGGAAGAACGAGCAAGCAATAAGGATAGTAAACGTCAAAGGTATGTAAGGCGAGTCCCTTTTCTTTCAAGGCATGATCCTTAGGCTATAGCTTCGTAAATGTTTCTATGTCTCTCTCGTTTTCATAAGTTAAATGCTTACGTCTCTAAGGCATAAATTCCTATTCTAATAATCCATAGTTGTTTTCCCAATTGCCATGTTCTTCAAAACCAAAGATGTACGATTTTGTGAGCCTTCGGGATAACCAGAAATGAGCATGTTTTACGATAGAAATGGCAAAGCCAAAGTTGAGGATATATTCTATAATGATGAAGGTTATGATGATTTTTATGGCCAACAGTCTCAAGTTATGAGCTTAATGTTTTTACGAGAATGATTTTATGCTCAAAGGCTCCGAGTTCATGATTTCAATGACGACATAAGAATGTCAAGCTATCTATCAACCCTTTTTATTTCATTCATGGATACTGACAAGGTTTTCTCAAAAATCCCAAAGACATACGGATTGACTTCTTACAAGATTATAGCCCTGTTTTACCTTCCCTTAAAAGAGTTATCGTTTATATTTGTAGCGTTCATTGATAGTCCCACCTTACTATGATTGTTCCTTCAAGGTGAGACGTGATGTCACGACCCAACCCCGTAGGCCATGACTAGTGCCCGAGCTGGACACTCGTATACACTTGTTATCTATAGTCATACACTACTAGCATGAACGAGCTGATATAAGTATAAGGGCAAAACATGTGCAAGTCGAAGCTACCTATCTCTGAAGAGTTATACCCTATAACGAGTTAATATCGCGCAAAAGCAGCAAGGCCGTCATATATATATATATAGGGGAACATCCCAATCAAAACACAAAGCCGAGAAGGCTACCTTCATACACAGCTGCCATGATAAACATATATAGCTACGCAAGCCGACAAGGCTGCCACTACAAATGGGTACGCCCCAGACACAAGTCATAACCATATAACAAAACAACAACCACACATAGACCCACACTTGTGACCACAGACCTCTAAGAGTGACAATGACATCATATGACGGGACCGGGCCCGTCGTACCCCGACGACAACATATGTACATATCAAAAGGTTATACCACGAAACTATGCTCCGGAACAAAGGAGCACTCGAAATAGCTGGATGGATCTCCTAGGCCGGCGGATCCCAAACGAGCGTCCGCGCTGCGGGCATGAAAACCCCCCGAAGAAAGAGGGAAATTCGACGGAATATGTCGAGTATGTAAAGCATGAAACATAGAAAATGGAATCATATCTGAGACAAGGTGAACAAAATTCAATGCAACAACCAGAGTTTCATAAAACTTGCCTTTGAACATATTTCATCTGTATCGTTCTCATATCAATATCACTATAGTATTTCGTAATCAAAGTTGCATAATCATTACGTATATAACATATATAACGTGTCCCGCCCTCTAGTGAGGAACTCGGTAATTATAATCATAACATCATAAACATAAGCATATACGTGTCCGCCCTTCGGTAAGGGACTCGGTAATGAGGAATGTATGCCCTCCTGGCCTCCATCTCCAAATCATCATATATCATATCATCATCATCATCATATATATATATATAACGTGTCCCGGCCCTCTAGTGAGGGACTCGGTGAATAGTATAATAGTTGTGCGCACGAGAACATACCCTGGCCCGGGACTCAGTGAAGGATATAGCGGTAGCACGAGCAGAGTAATAAGCAACCACATATATATATATAAAACATTTTTGAGACTCAATGAATAGTAAACCAAATCAGTTCTCGGACATTAGCATATTACACTTTATAAAAATTAAGCATACTTATGCAATTCCTTTTAAGAATAAGAACTCCTATGCATCACATACTAGTCCATCATGTAATAAATAACGAGATCATAGTTCCATTATATCAACATTTTCAACATTACGGACAAATAACAATCACATGTCATACTAGAAATTAGAGAGTGGAGTCACCCCGAGGCTCGTATTATATCTTACTTACGTCTAGGACATGCCAAAAAGAAGGAAGGAATAGGCTTTGCGTACCTTTAGCGTTTAGTCGTATAATAACTTGTACTTGCTGCCCAACAACACTTACCTATATCAAGATATCAAGAGCTACAGTTAGTCTACAAAGGATTTTAATACGCACTCTAACGCTCACAATCCCTTTCAAACAGTTAGACGACGTTTCGTTCGCATTCAAACCAACTAGTGCTACAAGCTAACATTGTTAGTCATTCCTTTCTTATATCATTCCAAACTTGTTTAACATGACTTAGGGAACTTTGGACAGCTTGTATATCATTCAATTCAGTCCCAACTCACGGCCAAACAGCCCATACAACAATACCATTTCACTTTTACTACATGTTCATAATGACATTCAATCATTCAACAACATTACTTTACTTTAACCTTAAAACAGTCCACGGTTTGGACTGCTTATACATCTCAACTTGATTTGTTTCACTAACACCTTAATTCACATACTCAACATACATACAATATACCACAATGTGCACAACAACAACAATCAAAATTTGGCACAAAACAGTCCATAATCTTCCCTAAAACAGCCCCCTTACACGGCTTCAATGCCATTCTTACAACTTCTCGATTTTCACTCATTTATCCACATTACAACACCTTCAATCCACATCCAATATATATGCATAAGAAGACCAAACATAATTCCATTCAAGTCTACAACACATGGCTCATTTAAACTTTAAGAAAACAGCCCAATTCTAACATGCACATCATAAACCAATTCTACAATCTTAGTTCAATCACATATGGTGGCATATATTTATTTACCAACAATTCATGCAAAAATGGAACCAACCATGGCTTCACCAAGCTCACGGCTCAACCTCAAGTTCAACCACAACAATAACCCAACAACAAAATGCATGGATTATACATTCAAATCTTCATACAACACAAGAGCAATGATCATTCTTACCTTGTGACTTGTCCTTCAAACTTGGCCGGATCTTCAACTCTATGGAATGCTACTCCTCCTTGTCTCTACCCAACAACTACCACACATCCTTATACACTTGATGAGGAATTTATCTACTTGGAAAAATTGATTTTTGGATCAAAATGGAGGAGGGTGTTCTCGCCACTGACCTTGTAGCCGAGAGCTCTCTCTCTATCTCTATACTTTTCCAACTTTGAATTGTTGAAATGAAATTCTAGTTGGGTTATGAATCAGCAATTCCCTTTATATATGCAGTCCACAAAGTGGACATGTGTCCCACCCAAGTTCTTAGCCAATAAGAGTTGGCCAAATCCACAAGTGGGACCCACACGGCCACTTAGGCTCACTAATGATGTAATTAAGTTCTTAATCTCACTTAGTCATCCAATCTTGGTCAATTAATCCTTATTTTCCAATAATGTTCTTATACCAAACGAAATTCATAGGCTATTTGATGCATCGAAACGAAATCGGGAGATGAAAACCCTTACCGGGAACCCTAAAACCGCTTTGTCTTTAACTTGTCGCACTTAGCTTTATAATGTCCCTATGTAAAGATACGGGACATAACACGTGATGACCATGATGAATCCATAACACAGTCGGGGGCTACAACCTTACGTCCCTCCGATAGAACTATAGCTTTTCCTTGAAAAAGCTCACTTGTATGCTATGTATATTACATATGTATATGAGATGAAAAATGTTTTCTTTATATAGGGGGGAAATGGGGAAAGGTAGGATCGCTATAGACGAATAATAGCTGTCAATCAAACTTATAACGTCCATAATTCATGTTATGTTTTCATATCCGTTTGAAACTAGATGGGTGATGGATCGGGCTTTTTGTTTCACTTTAAAACAGTTTATATATATATATATATGATGACAGATGGATCATCCTACACGTTGTAGCTAATATATAATATGATGATTATGAGTATGTTATGCCATGAATCTTCACTCATTAAATATACTTAATAATGCTTGGTTATTCATTGTGTTATGTTATCCCCTTATCACCTCTTATTTTATTGGTGTATGCCCGAACATACTCGGTACATTATTAGCGACGTGATTTTTCGATGGCCATTAATAATGTGTTCATGCCCATTGCGAGCGTAGAAAGGAGGCGGTACCGAGCATGTAGAAGCCAGGCTCTTTAAAAACCGAGGAGGTTCCATCTTTTTGAGGTGCTATTTGGTTGATCCCTTTTGTGTATATTGATATGAGATGTCATTATATAAGAGGCTCGTAGGTACTAGACGTAGGTTGTGGTTCAGTAGACAATGATGTAGACAAGTGTGTGTTTATAAGTATTCTGAAATGGTTTTTGTAGAACATAATGTTTCTAGCGAAAAGCAAATTCTCTATTTAAGGTATTCGGATAAAGACGAATATTTGTCAATTGAGTTAAGAAAGTGTTAGTGCGAGCGGATGTGCTCGGTTAGTTCCCGGTGCCGTGTTCGCGGCCCTAGGCGGGTCGTGACAGGGACATTCCGAGCTATTGGGTGGAAAGTTAAGGACAAGGCTATTCCGGGATACAAGATTGAGACTTTTGACCCTCGATTTTATTTTAAGGCATAAGTTGTTTATGAAATTATTGGTTTTGAATATTAAGGGCAAAATTGGAATTAGGAAATTAATTAGTCATGCACCACAAAAGCCACATTTGGCCATGTGGCATATGTGGGAGAGACCCATGAGTGTTTTTTAAATAAAATTCATCCAAGAGTAGGTATGTTATGGGGGTACACTTGGATTAATAACATATGTGTATAATAAGATGACCAAGCAAGTTATTAAGTCTTCTTTTATATCTCTAGAAATATATGAAGAAACATGGGAAAAAAAAAAAAAAAAGAGAGGGTTGTTCGGCCATGGCCGGCCGAACCTATGCTTTTGAAAGTTGATCACAAAATTATTCTCTCTAGGTTTTCCACTCTTTGGAAGGTGCTAAACAACATGAAGTAGTAGTTGAATCAAGCAAAGCTCTTGTTTCTAAAACCTCACCTTGACGAATGAAGAAGTGAAAGGAAGAAGGTAAGTTTTAATCCTCTTTTCATGTGTTATGAAGGGTTTGTGCATGTTGTAGTAAGTGGAAATGGATGAAATTCATGAAAATATGGAAGTTGGTATGTGGCCGTGCATATGTGTTGTTTGTAGAATATGATGAACTAATTTTATTTAGTATGTTTTGGTTGTTGTATGGATTCTATGGTGAAAATGATGATTTAATGGTCCAAGTTGAAGTAGAGAACGTTTATGGGTTGTTTGAAGATAATGTGAATTTAGCGTAGTTTCTTGTATTGTTAAGGTTAATGTTGTGAATATGTGGATTATTGGTGTAGTTTATGAATTTGGGAGAAAGAAATGTGTTGTTGTTGTTAAACTATGGCAATTGGAGAGTTTCGGGTGGTGTTGCCCATTGGTTGGGCCGTGTGATCATTTTTGGATTGCTTGAAGTGTTCTTGGATTTTGTTTGAATGGTTTTGGATTGGTACTTGAATGTATGTAAGCATTGATGTTGGCTTGATCATATGTGGTTAATTTGAACGTAAATGGAATGTTGTCGAAATATGTAGAAAAGAGTTATTGACGTTAGAATGCCTTTTAAATTAATTGTTGATGTTGCTAGAATGGTTGTTGGTATTGTTGTTGAAGATTTAGTCGAGTTGAAATCTCGGGGATGTTGAATTTACAGGGGAAATGATTGCCCAAATTTCTGTAGAATTAAGTGCTAGTCGAAATTGGAGTTTTAAGAATCTATGGCTAATGTTTGATACCAAATGATGTTGTTGTAGATTTTGAGAAGCCGAGGCCTAAGTTCAAATTTACGTAGGAAGCAGACGAGGTATGTGAAGCTTACCCTTTCTTTCTTGAGGCATGTCTTAGTCGTAAGTAGATTGTGATACGAGTCTCGGGGTAACGCCATTCATAAGGTCCGAGCTTGTGTGCGATTTCTATTCATTTCTTAATGTTGGCTCTCCTAATGCAGTCGAACCATGATCCTGATGTTTTTACATGATTTGGTTTCAAAGATTTTTATTCCAAAAAGGTTTCGTAACTACGAACAATCGTAACTTTCATAGACGAGCTCGGATCGCTTCGAAACGTTCGCAGGAGATTCTATAATGGATAAGGTCTCCAACTTTCATAAATGGACCCGGATTGGTTCGATACTCGTCCGTGGGCCCCGAGACTCTCCTTTGTGTGGTACTAACGACTTTTGAAAGGATTTAGTGTAACGATCGCCTTAACCCTCGAGCGGTGATTACTTATTTCTCTAACGGGTTTATAACGACGATTATGCCCCTAAGTTCCATAAGTTACTTCATATAGTTTAATACGTATTTATGAGTCCTGAAGTTCTATTTGATATGCTTTCGAAACCCTGAGGAAACTTGATTTGACTATCGCTTCGGTTTTTAAATGATGGTTCATTTTGATTAATCTATCGAGTTTTTGAAAATGTTTTAAATTGCATATAGTTGCTCACGACTCTGCTCGTTCATTCTGTCATTACCTCCTTCACCGAGTCCCGGGCCGGTTATGTTATCGTGCGCATATGTGATATACGGAGTATGATGTGTCATATTCGCCGAGCCCCTCATTTAGAGGGTTTTACCGTGTATGTTTGGTGTTATCTTGTGTGTTATGATGTTATGATGTGTTATGATGTGTGACGGGGATACGGAGATATGAAACCTTGAACGGTGTGATGATGTGGTGTGGCGCAATGAAAATAGCGACCACCGTTCTAAGAGCCCTATGCATGATTTGTATTTTTATGAGTAAGCATTTTGATATTTTGAATATTGCATTTACTTTCCGTACTTCCGGTTTTGACTATGATCCTGTATACTATATTTCATGCTTTGCATACTCGGACATATTAAATCGACCCCTTTCTTCGAAACTTGCGTTTCATGCCGCGCAGGTACAGATACTTATTTGGATGATCCACCAGCTTAGGATTCCTGTTCAGCTGTCTTGGAGCGCTCCCTTGTTCCGGAGCCTATACTTTGGCCCTGATTCTGTTATTGCATATATGTATATGTTTATTCACGGGTACGGCGGGGCCCTGTCCCGTCATATGATTTTGTTATTATTCTTAGAGGTCGAAAAGAGAGATATGTGTGGGTATGGGTATTCCTTTGTTCGGTCGTGTGTGTGATTTGTGATTTGGACGTCCCCCACACTATGATAGCCTTACCGGCTTATATGTGATATTATCTACTTTGGAAGGTATAACGGTATATGTAGATGTATATTTGTGATAAAATCTTTGGGGTGACGTTCCAGGCACGTACGTATATGTTATTTGTGTACCGTATAAGTTATTCGCATGCTATTTCGATTAATGGGTGTGTACGAGTGCCCAGCCCAAGCACTAGTCCCACCTACGGGCACAAGTCGTGACAAAATTCAACAACCCTGAGAATTCAACTCCACAAATCATCAACAACAATAACAACAATCATATTAGCAACATCAACAATCAATTCAAAACGCATTCTGACATTAGTAACTCTCTTCTACATAATTCGTCAACATTCCATTTACATTCAATCTAACTACATACATTCAAGCCAACATCAATGCTCACACGTTCAAGTACCAATCCGAAACCATTCAAACAAGATTCAAGAACACTTCGAACAATCCGCACAATATTCAAAACAACCCAACCAATATACAATGCCACCCGAAATCTCCCCAACCCGAGGACAACAACAACAACACATTCCTCTCTCCCAAATTCATGAATTACACCAACAATCCACACGTTAACAATATCATTCTCATAATTTCAAGAAACTACATTAAAATTCCATTAGCTTCTATAACAAGACACAAACGACTATAACTTCAATTTGAACCGTTAAACTTTCATTTTCATCATAGAATCCATAACACAACAACCCAAACATACTAAATAAAATTAGTTCTTCACTCTTACACAACACAACATATACACGGCCAAGCCCAACACACACGGCTCAACATCACCATGCAAGATTTCATGATTTTCATCCACTTCTACACACTACAACATGTACAAATCATCCATAACACATAAAAAAGAGGATTAAACCTTACCTTTATCACTTAGTTCCTCAACTTGGCTAGAGCTTGTGCCTTGAATTAATACTTGTTCTTGCTACTCCAACGACTACTCCACGTTATTATACACCTTCTAAGGAGTTGAAATGCTTGAAGAAAATATTTTTTTGGGTCAATTTTTCATGGACTTGTTCGGCTAGAGCTTGGCCGAATAGCTCCTCTCTTTTTTTCTCCAAGTTTCTATAAGCTTCTAAGTGTTGAAAGATGAATAATATGATTAATTAGTCATCTTTTCTCTACATATATGATGCATCCATGTGTACCATGGCCCACACATGGCTTGGATCAATTAAATTTGGCCAAGCCATGGGTGGGAACCCACTTGATGCCACACGGCCACATATGGCCAATTTCATGAAATAACCAACTTTCCTTAATTCACTTTTAACCCCAAATTTTCCTTAACATTCCATACCAATAGAATCATAAGCAACTTATGCCTTAAAACAATATCGGAGGTTAAAAGTCTCTACCTCGTATCCCGAAATAGTCTTGTCCTTAACTTACCACAGTTAGCTCGGAATGTCCCAATGTACAAAATACGAGATATAACATTTACAAAGTATTTCCAAATACTATTCGAACTCATCCTAATTCTAGAGCTGTGATGCACCTTCTTTCTCTTTGCTGGTCTAGTCCGCCTCATTCTTTACGACCTTTTAGGGTTTCCAACCACACCGCATATGTTATATTCCGTACATTGTACGTCGGAACATTTTTAAGTTGGTTGCGACGAGTTATGGACAAGGCTATTTTCTGACTTTGTTGTAAGGCATAAGTCGCTTATGATTTCGTTGGATGGAGATATTAAGGAAAATTTGGGGCTAAAAGTAAATTATGGAAAGTTAGACATTTCATGAAAATTTGGGGTCAAAAGTGAAGCTTTGGAAACTTAAATTCATGAAAAAAGACCATGTGGCCATGCACATGACTTGTGGGCCATAGGCCACATGTATGAAGTATATACCTATAGTATTAGATGACTTATTAAGTCATCTTCATCATTTTCATCTCTTGGAAATTTCTAGAAAATTGGGGGAAGTTTGAAAAGAAAAAGAGAAAAAAAAAAAGAGAAAAGAGGCCGGCCATGTGCATGTATTTATATATATATATGAGGACCAAATAAGACCCAAGTCATCATTTTATAACCACAAGAAAGTTCAAGAAAAATGGAGAAAGAAGGAGAGAGGTGGCCGGCCATGGGCTGGCCGAAACTACCTCCACATTTTGATCATGAAAAAAATATTTTCTTCAAGATTTCATACTAATTGGAAGGTCCTCGTTAACGTGGAAGGGTTGTTGGAGCAAGCAAAACGTCCGTTCTTGCTATTTTGAATCCTAGCCGTGTGGAGGAGTCCAAGGGGGAAGGTGAGATTTAATCTTGATTACATGTTCTTATAGATGTTTATGCACGTTGTAGTATGTGGAAATAAATGAGAATCATGAAATTGGGGTGTTGTGGTTGTGGTCGTGTATATGCCATGTATGGTGTAGGAATGATGAATTAAATTCACTTGGCATTTTAGTTGTTGTTGTTATGAATTATGTGATGAAGAAATGAATGAAATTCATAAAAGTTTGTAGGTTGTGAGTTTGGCCGTATATATGTAGTGTTATGTAGGGATGAAGAACTAATTTCATTTAGTATGTTTGAGAGGTTGTGTTGCGGATTCTATGATGTAAATGGAAGTTCAATGACTCAAATGGAAGTCACAATCGTGTGCGGGCTGTTTTGCTAGCTAATGCGAATCAAATATGCTTCCTTGTAATTTTGGCAATAATGTTGTTAAATGTGTGGATTGTTGGTGTCGTTGATGAATTTGGAAGAACGAAATGTGATGTTGTTGTTAAAATATGGAAATTGGTGGTTTCGGGTGGCTTGGTATATTGGAAGGATTGCTTGAAATCTTGTGTGAGTTGCTTAAAGTGTTCTTGAATATTACTTGAATGGTTTCGGATTAGTAATCGAATATGTGAGTGTTGGTGTTAGCTTGATTACATGCGGTTGAATCGAATATAAGTAAATGTCGTCGCATTATGTGGAAGAATGTGTTGTGAATAAATTGTTGATGTTGTTAGAATGTTTGTTGGTATTGTTGTTGATGAAATTGGCCGATTTTAATTCCCGGGGATGTTGGATTCATAGGGGAGATGCTGCCCAAATTTCAAGAAAAAGTAATAGCATGGGATTAAATTTTTTAGCGTTTATGACTAATGTTCGATGCCTAACGACGTTGTTGTAGATTTTGAGGAGTTGAGACTGAAGCTCTGGTTAGCGTAGGAAGCGAACAAGGTATGTAAAACTCAACCTTTCTTTCTTATGGCATGTCTTAGTTGAAAGTAAGTTATGACACGAATCCCGAGGTAACTCTACTCTTGCTGTTACACCTCGCGTTTTGTACATTTGAATATCCCGAGTTAATGTCGAGAAGCTAAGGACAAGGTTAAAAAAAATTTTAAATGCGTAAGTTATTTATTCATCCCTTGTATTGGAATGGAGCGTTAAGGATAAATTTGGAATAAGGAAACATGGGAGGCTAAAAGTTGGAAAAAATATTTCACCAAGTGGCCAATTACTTCAAGCCATGAAAGAGGCCTATGTGTCCATTTTATATTTGTAGGGGATTATATGTATACATGTGGGCAAAGATGACAAGGAAGAGTTCATCTTTTGTGGCCTTAGGAAAAATCTAGAAATTTGAAGAAAGATTTGGAGGGAAAGAAAGAAAAAAAAAATGAAAAGGAAAGGGCACATGGCCGGCCATGTGCTTGGCCATGTGCATGGTCATGTGCTCCATATTATATATATATAGAGGAGGTGATGACAAAAGGAGTCAACAATTCATTTCAAGTCTAGAAAATTCAAGAGAGTGAAAAAAAAAAAAAAAAAAAAGAGGGAGCTGTTCGGCTGAAGCAGGCCAGTTTTGGCCATAAGAGATTGATGAAGAAAAATTATTTCCTTCCATGTTTTCCACTCTTTGGAAGGTACTAAACAACATGGGGTAGTTGTTGAATCAAGCAAACCCCTTGTTCTTGCCATTCACTACCATGGCCGAATGAAGAAGGAGGTGGAACAAGGCAAGTTTTAATTCTCTTTTCATGTGTTATGCATGATTTGTTGGTGTTATAGTATGTAGAAATGAATGAAGAACATGAAAATATGGATGTGGAGATTGAACCGTGGAAGTGGTCATTTGGCCGTGTATGTTTGTTGTATGTTATGAGTGATGAGTTAATTGTATTTAGCTTGTTGTGTGTGTTGTAACGTGTTGAAATGAATGAAATACATGGAATGATGATGTTGATGTTGTAGCCGAGAGTATGGGCCGTTTGGTGTAGCAAAAGAATGAACCATGTATCTAGTAGCTTACTTGTTGTTGTTGTGAATTTTATGATGAAAACGAATGTTTGATGGTGCAAATTGAAGATAAGATGGTTGTGGGCTGATTTGGGAAGTTATGTGATTTCAATATAGCTTCTTGAATTTATGGAAATAATGTTGTAAACGTATGGATTATTGATATAGTTTATGAATTTGGAAGAAAGAAATGTATCGTTGTTGTATCCATGGAAGTGGGAGATTTCGGGTGCAGTAGTAAATGGTATGGGCTGTTTTACAAATGGTATGGATTACTCGGAATGTTCTTAATTCGTGTTTGAATGGTCTCGGATTAATATGTGAACGTATGATCATTGGTGCTAGTTGAACGTATGTGGCTCATTTGAATGCTAATGGAATGTGATGTTCTTGCATGAATAGGAGTATAATGTTGTTAGTATGATTATTGGCATTATTGTGGGTGGCTTGGCCGGGTTGAATTCCCGGGATGGTTGTTGATTGAAATTGACCAAGTTGAACTTGGTGGGATGGAGCCTTTACAGGGGAAGTGCTGCCGAAATTCTTGTAAACAAATGTGCATTCAAGATTGGATTCCTAAAAACTCTAATCAATGTTTGGTGAACATGACCAAATTGTAGATTCTGGCGGATTTGCAACTTGGATTTGGAGTAGCAGAAGGAGCGGAAAGAGGTATGTAAGACTTCACTTTCCTTCTTTGGCATGTCTTAGACATAATAGGCTTGAATACGTGCCTCGGGGACGATTCCTTTCCTAGAAATCCGAGATTGAAATCAGTTACTATTCATTCAGTAGAATTGAAGCAAATGTTCACGAAAAGTGGAAAGAAGTGCCTAAACATCTAGAACTCGCACAAGTAGGACCCGACTACCCTAAAAATCTCATGAGTAATGTCATGAAATGTATTATACGTAAATTGTGTACGCCGCCTCATTTGACCGAGGTAGGCCCACTATTCCCGAATTCCCTCTTATTGTCCCATTAGGCTTGATTCCGTACTATAGGCGATGGAAGTTCATGGTTATCATTCCGACTACCAAACAATAGCTGTGTTGACTAAACCCTTGACCCCAAGGTATGATTTTCCTTCCTAAAAGTTTACAAGTGTTTTCCAAAATATCCCTTTTTCTTCAAAAACCAAGTTTTACAATATTGAAAGTCTTAATGACAAAAACGACGACTACGGTTCTTTGATGATAATGATGAGGCCAGATATGAGAAGAAGTATATGATGAATATGTCGAGGATATGTCCTTACTACGAATATGACGATATGAAATGTTAAGTTATTTTTGAATAATGACTACTTTCAAAGGTTTTAAGGTAAACGAAATGATGCCTTATGCTCCTGTCCTATGATTTCTCATGATGTCACTCTCATTGATAGTCTCGCCTATTACTAGTTCTTTCGGGGTGAGATAAAGCGCCCATGATTATTTCATAATACAATCGGAGGTTTCCGACCTTATGTCACTCCGATAGTTACATGATTTTCCTTGGGCTCTCATGCATCTTGCTATGACATGATATATGTATAAGTATATGTATATGTATATGTATGTGGGGAAGATGGGGAAAAA
>NW_026716105.1:0-18242 GCF_029784015.1 Lycium ferocissimum
ATAAATTTATACCAAAAAACGGAAAAAAAATTAAAAATGACCTTATCCCTTTTTAACTCATTTTTCCCCGGATTATTTTATACCATTTTTTAAAGTATAAAATAATCCCACTATATGGTATAAATTAGTCCCGGGATTATAATCCCGGGACTATTTCGACTAGCAACCAAACGACCCCTTAAAGTACTATTTTAAACCACCTACATAATAATATATCATTTCAAACTCTACCTTTTTACATAAAATTGTATCAAAGAAGATTAACCTCGAATCCGAGATCACTACTTATATATTTTGTAAGGATCGTAATTTTTAAGAATATTATGTAAAGTTTCCTAAGACCGTAGTGTCACGACTCTAACCCCGTAGGTAATGATCGGTGCCCTAATCAAGCACCCATACACACCTATCGTACGCTACCTCGAATTATATCAAACGCATCGTTAATATCACAAAAGTGATGTGCGCGTGTTTCAAAGTTTAGATAATTTTGTACTTCGACGTAGTTTTTTTACCGATTTCATCCAAAATAACCCCGGCATTAAAAATACTCAATGTAGGCCACATAATGTGATCACCGAACATCATATATACATATGCGGATCGGCCGTCGCGCTAAAGTAACGGGATCGCCGAAACACAACGTATACAAACACAATCGAAAGGCAGGTAGGCACGACCCACAAACATGTCCCTACGTACCTCTCAAATGCAGTATTTAATCATACGGGCGGAATGTGCGCCCCCGCCGTACCCATGAACAATATATACAAATGCAATGTGCACGATTATATATACCAAAAGTATAAGCTTCTAATGAGAGGAAAGGCTTTCTCCAACAAGCAGGCGGGTGTCCTAAAACAGAGGATCACCGAATCCGCGTTCGTACTGCGGCACGAAACGCAATTTCCCCGAAGAAAGCGGGGTCGCAATTTAAATATGTACCGAGTATGCAAACGTAAAATGCAGTATACAAATCGTGTCACAATCGAACAGAGGGTACGTAAAGTAAATGCATTTCCAAAATATCAAAATGTCATTTCAAAATATAAGTCATGATAGTGGCACAGTAGAAATATGGTCGCCCGCCCGTCGACGGCGCCATAACGCAAGATAACATTCTAAGGTTTCAAATCTCCGAATCTCCGTCACAAATCACAACACAAGATATCGCCATACACAAAGATCACACCAACATAAAGTGGAACCCGGCCCTCGAGCGAGGAACTCTGCGGAACCATGAATACGCATAACACCGAATACATCATAATGCGCACGTACAATGAATCCGGCTCCGGAACCGCGAACGATATCATAGCAGTGCACGAGCAGTCGTAGGCGAGTAATCATATGCATAAAATTATTATCATAAATTCAAAAGATAAGTAAAATAGTCATATTCGAAATCGGAATAATAATTATCACTTTTGTTTCAAAGGTTATCGAATTCACATAAAAAGGGCGTCGCGGGACCCACGGACGAGTATAGACCGAACCGAGCCCGCCTATGAAAACATACCCATTATACATCAAGCAAACTCCTATAAAATTATTGGAGCAACATTTGGAAAACGATTCTTTTCTTTTCGAAGACATAATGGTTCATATTCTTATCAAGTCATGCATAAGAGTGCCAAGAATTATATAAGGTTCATATCATGCTCGGATTTCGAATTTGGAATTCCCTTAAGGCTCTAAGCTAGCCTACGTAAACTAAAGCATGCCAAAAGAAGGAAGGTTGCTTTACATACCTCGTACGCACCCCAAGATAGCCAATCTAAGTCAATCCCAATCTACTCCTCAAGGTCTACAAATACGCCAACGAATACCAAACATTAGCTAAGGGCACTTAAGCCATTCATTCCAACTATTCTTTAAATTCTACGTAAAAATTGGCAAGATTTCCCCCGTAAACAAAGCATATCCCGAGAATTTAACTCGCTCAAAAATCGCAACAACAACCACAATAACCAACCTAACAACATCGATCATCAATTCGAAAAGGCGAAATAACAATAGTAACTCTCTTTTACATCATGGGAGTACAACAACCACAACAACAAGTTGATTAATACACTAATTCCTTATGTTTATCCAGCCCCTTTTTCAATGTTAGACCGGCCCATCATGAATGTACCTATACTCCAAAGCAAATATACTACATATATTGTACATAATCATAACTATAATCCCCGCATTTCGACTCAACAAGAGCGACCACGAAATTACCACAAGCAGCCCTCAAAATGTCACTACAAAACAGCCACGAAATTTATAACAAAACAAACCACGAAATTCATTAGAAAACGACCACGAAATTCATTACAAAACGGTACTTCAGGAGCAAGTAAAACCCTCTGTTGCTTTCCTCATTTTTAAGCCATGTTTTGTATCACAATCCACAATATAACGATAAAATTTTCAGATATCCGAATTACATCAAGCGTACAATAAGCCTTAGATCGACCTGACAAATTCCCAACACCAATCTTGAGTTATAAGTGCTCATTTCCAACTAGAATTCATAACGACGATGATTAAAACATTAAGCGATATTCATTCGTTCATTGTCATATAATATGACCCATTTCGACCAACACTACACATATACATAAATGGATAATTCTCAATCGTTCTTCACCTAACAATGATCATAGTCAACTAACTAGGCATTAATTCATAAATTCAATCACAACACAACAACACCCATTTACACGGCTCAAGCTCCACATACACAACTCACTTCCAACATTTCATATTTCATGATTTTCCTCCAATTTAACATACTACAACAATAATATAACCTTCATAACACAAAAACAAGATCAAATCTTACCTTTCTCTCTTCAACTTCCACAAGCCTGGGGTTTCCAAAAGATGAGAAATAGTGGATTGATCGCTCCAACGATGGTTCCACACTACTTAGGAACCTCAAAATTATGGGTTTACTCCAAGGAATTAATTTTTGAAGGACAAGAAATGGAGGTGGATTTTTTTGGGTTTGCGCCGTGGTGAGCTCCTTAATGGAGGAGCCTTCACTTTTTTTTTTTTCAAGTGTGGATGAAGTGAAAAATGAAGTGGTCATCTTTATTTAAGTTAGCAAGACTTGGTCAAGGTCCCTTGGTCTACATTAATGTGTTGTCCCAATTAAAATTGAACACCATTTGTGTGGGCCAACCATGAAAATTGTGGATGATTTTCATCTTCCAATTTCTATCACTTTTGGTCCAAATTTTCCTAATTGTTCCATACCAATAAATTCATGCACAACTTATATCTCAAAATAAAATCGAAGGTCAAGAATCCGACTTTGTATCCCGAAAAAAATTTTGTCCTCAACTTATCATAATTAATCCAGATTGCTCCAATGCACAAAATTACGGGTTCTAACACGTAGTTAATAACCTATTTGGCCAAACTTCTAAAATCATCTTATTTTGAAAAGTACTTTTAGCGAAAAACAGTTTGTGTTTGACCAATTAATTTAAAAATACTTTTGAGCAGCAACTAGTGTCTGGTCAAGCTTTTAGAAAGTACTTCTAAGAATATTTTTCTCAAAAGTACTTTTGGGCAGAAGCTATTTTTTTTCGGAAAAGGGCCAAAATTACCCCTGAACTTTGAAAAATAGTTCATTCATACCCTTCGTTATTTTAGGGCCAATTATACCCTTACGGTTATACTATGGGGTCAATTATACCCTTCGCGTAACTATTGCCACGTGGCATCATCCCGCCCTTCAAAATTATTTTACCCTCAAATAATTTTTTACCCACTAATACGAAATTATTATTTTTTCCAGCCCAAACTAATACGAAATTATTATTATTTTTTTTTGCTGAAAAAATTATCCATATTATTTTTGCTGAAAAAAAAATTTTTGGGTCGGATTGAGTTATTTTAGTGGGTAAAAAAATTATTTGAGGGTAAAATAATTTTTGATGACGCCAATTAAACAGTTAATGGGTATATAATTTATGCATCTGTAAGTGGCATAATAGTGGCCCTAAAGTATAACGAAGGGTATGGATGAACTATTTTTCAAAGTTCAGGGGTAATTTTGACCCTTTTCCGTTTTTTTTTTAGCTTCTGAAAAACGGATTCTGCTACTCCCCAAAACACTTAATTTTTCCCAAAAGCTTGGCTAAACATTTCACTTTTCTTAAAATAAGCACTTATTGAAAAAAATTAACAGTTTTTGAAAAAAATTAAGTTTGGCTAAACAGGCTATAAGAATATATCTTTGATCAATGAACCTACAAAATCCTTCAAATTGTATCTGATTAAATCCGTGTATTGTAGATATTCCCTCATTTCCATTCATGTTCACTTCATCCTTATACACCGGATTGTCTATCCTTCCCTTTATCTGCTGCTTTTCCCTCATGACAAGCGATTTAAAGAAAAGAAGTGAAGTGAGCTTCCCCAATACAAGCGAGTTAAGGGGTTTGAAGTTCGCCCTATACCAGAGACGCACTTTCCTCCTCCCTCAATCCTCGCACTAAGATTTAGAATGTGACGCATTACTCTCCTTAATTATAAAATATTTATCAAAGACGAATTCAAAATTTAATTGAGCATAGAGTATGACACCATTTTTGGAAACAAAAAATAGACTATGGCACCATCATTCCATCACGAGTCCGGAACCAAAATGCCCCCAAAAAAATTATTTTGAACCAAAATACACCAACAAAAAAAAATTACAAAAGTACCTTTAGCGCGGAAAATACGCGCTAAAGCACTTAACCGTAACGGTTCCGTTAAAGTGCTTTAGCGTTAGTATTTTACTGCGCTATAGCAGTTAACTGTAACGTCCTTTAGCGCAGTAAAATAATGCACTATAGACTCATCTATAGCGCATTATTTTACTGTGCTATAGCAGTCCGCCATTTTCCAAAACCAGCCTCTTATTACATTTTCACTCCTTTTTACGTAGTTTAATTTCGTATATTAATCATGCTTTGAGATTCCGGAACTTCAATATTTTATATAGAACCCTACTTATATTTGTACAATTAATAAAATAGGCTCAATACATCAAAAATACGCAATACTTTAGATTGTCGTTTTAGTGGTTGAAAAGTGCTCGAAGTCCTTTTTTGTTTGAAGACTTGTAGTCATTAGCTTTACGTTATTTATCTTTTAGGATTTCGTCTTATTTTTAAATTAATGCTTAACTTTATTTCGAATGTGTCACCTTTTTTTTAATTATCAATTTAGGATGTGAAACTATAAACAATTATAAAGACTAAGATAATATGTATAAATATGCAAAAAATATATAATATTTATGATAAATTGTACAACACTAATGTATATACACTATCGAGGATGTTATATCCCGTATTTTGGTACATTGGGGTAATCCGAGTTAGTCATGATAAGTTAAGGACAAGGTTGTAATTTCTTCCGATTTTGTTAAAAGTGCATAAGTTGCATATTCATCTTTTCATTGGCATGGAGAGTTAAGGGTAAAATTGGAATAAGGAAAATTTGGGGTCAAAAGTGAATTATGGGAAGTTAGGCATTTTATGAGAATTTGGGGCTAGAAGTGAAATTTTGGAAATTTGATATTTCATGACAATGGCCATATGTGGCCATGTGTGGGTGTGGGCCATAGGGCCACATGTGTGAATTATATATGTAGAGAAAGATGACTAATTTAAGTCATCTTCATCATTTGTTATCTCTTAGAATTTTCAAGAAGCTTGGAGATAGAGAAGGCCATTCGGCCATTGAAGGAAAAATTTGAAGACCAAAAATTCTCTCCAAAAAATATTTTCTTCTAGGTTTTCAACTCATTGGAAGGTCCTAAACAACATGGAGTTTTTGTTGAAGCAAGCAAGGTGTTTGTTCTTGAAGTTCTCATCCTTGAATGGAGGAAGGTTGAGTTAAAAAGGTAAGGTTCAATCTTATTTTACATGTGTTATAGATGATATGTGCATGTTGTAATACGTAGAAGTGGATGAAAATCATGAAAGTAGGGAGTTATTGTTGTGGTCGTGAGTGTGGGTTGTTTGTATAGAATGAATGAATTGAATTTACTTGGTATGTTAGTTGTTGTTGTTATGGATTATGTGATGTAGAAAGGAATGAAATTCATGAAAGTTTGAATATTGAGGTCCCGTGTGTATGTGACATTATGTAGGAGTGAAGGACTAATTTTATTTAGCATGTTTAGATTGTTGTTGTTGTGGATTTATGATGAACAAAATGAAGAATTAATGCATTAAGTTGAAGGTAAAGTTGTATATGGGCTGTTTTGGAAGCCAATGTAATCTTAATATAGTTTCTTGTAATTATGAGATTGATGTTGTTAAAGTATGGATTGTTAGTATGGTTTATGAATTTGGAAGGAAGAAAATGTATTGTTGTTGTTCTTATGGAAATTTGAGGTTTCGGGTGGAGTAGAGTATTAATGGATTGTTTGAATATTGGCGGATTGTTGGAAATGTTCTTGAATCGTGTTTGAATGGTTTTGGATTGGTATTTGAATATGCGGTCGTTGATGTTAGTTTATATATGAAGTTGAATGGAATATGCATGAATGTTGTCGAATTATGTAGAAAGGAATTATTAATGTTAGAATGCGTTTGGAATTGCTTATGGATATTGTTGATGTGGTTGTTAGTATTGTTGTTGGATATTTGGCCGAGTTGAATTCTCGGGGTGTTGAGTTTCGGGGGAAATCTTGTGAATTTACGAAATAAAGTGCGAACTTAAAATGGGATTCCGAGGTGCCTATGACTAATGTTTGGTATCTAATGACGTGTTGTAGATTTTGAGAAGCCGAGACTTGAGTTTGGATTAGCTTAGGAAGCAATCAAGGTATGTAAAGCTTACCTTTCTTTCTTGTGGCATGTCTTAGACGGAAGTAAGCTATGATATGTTATGAGCCTTGGGGCAACTTTATTCAAGTTCCGAGCATGATTATGATTCATATTTGCTTCTTGATGTTGGCATCCTTATATGGTCAAGCCATGGCTTATATGTCTTTTGTATGGTTGATTTCGAAAGTTGCATAAAAGTTTTGTTTTCAAAAGAGTTTTGTTCCTAAACGATTCTGAAACTACGAACGACCGTAACTTTCAAGAAAGGGCTCGGATCGCTTTGATGTCTTCGCAAATGATTTCATGACGAGTAATGACTTTGATTTCCGTAGGCGGGCCCAGATTGGGTTGACGCTCGTCCGTGGGTCCCGCGACTTTCTATGTTTGGTTTTAACGACCTATTTTTGAAAGAACTTAATATGACTTTCGTCCCGACCCCCGAGTATGATTACTTATTTATCGGTTGAGTCTGAAATAAAGATTTTTATGTATGTGATTTTGATACGTATCTATGGTTTCTGAAGTTCGGGTTGATATGTTCCCAAGTGACATTCGGAAGAAAAATCTGATTTGACTATTGTTTCGGCTTTGAAATAAAAGTTCGTTTTGATTATCCTATTGGGTCTTTGTAAGTGTTTTGCATTGCATATGGTTTCCCACGATTAGAATCGCGGCAATTTTGTTGTATGTCTTTCGCCGAAAAAGTCGGTTGTGTGATCGTGCGCTATGTGATATTGTTTGGATTCTTGGCCGCGGTATGACTATGTGATATTGACCGCTGGATTCTTGGCCGCGGTATGCCGGTATGTGATATTGACCGCTGGATTCTTGGCCGCGGTATACTGGTATGTGATATTGACCGCTGGATTCTTGGCCGCGGTATGCTTGGGTATGTGATATTGACCGCTGGATTCTTCGCGCATGCCTTAGTGTGATATTAGGGTATTTGGCCGCGGTATGCCGGTAGATGTGATATTGCCGCTGGATATCTTGACCGCGGTATGTGTATATGTGACATTGGCCACTGGGTATTTGACCACGGTATGTGTATGTGTGCCTATGATATGTGATTTTGTGTTGGATTATGATCAAAACGGTTAATGTCCTCATATGATTTGTTCTATTTTCTATATATATGAGACAGAAACGTTTTACAAAAAGAAAGCTAAGCATTTTGGCATTCGGATTATCACATTTTGTCTTCTCGTACCGCCTATGTATGATTTGTACTTCGGGTGCGAAGCCCTTTGGTATTCGAATTTTTATGCTCAACGCACTCCTTACTTTGGTTATGACCTCATTTTCCGTATGCATGCTTTACATGCTCGGTACATATTGATTGACCCCCTTTCTAAAATTTCGTTTCGCCGCGCGGTACATTGTATGATATAGAAGATGTTCCCGGCGGGATTGGCGAGCTCCTTTTTCTCCATAGGCCGCCGAGTCAGAGTGATTATGTTGTGATATCTGGAGTTATGTTAGAGACTTTGCAGACAGTGTCGAGTGTATGATATGTCAGATTTGTTTTGAAAGCGGCTATATAAGCCGATGTATTGTTGTGCATTACATTACAGATTTCATACGATGGCAGACTTTATTTGATTTGAAAAAGATGAAAAGCATGTTTGTTTTCCGAAAAATTTTCATTATGTGCTTGTCATGTTTTTGTATGATTATGAGTATTACGAAAGTCAGCGGGTTCGCTCGGCCCTAGGTAAGGGTCGGGTGCCCATCATGCCCTATCGAAAATTAGGGTGTGACAGAGGATGGATCCCACATGTAGTATGCCGGAGACTATCCCTAGGCCTAAGGCTCATACCATCCCCATCGCCCTCGCCATCGTCTCCATCGCCCTTTTTCCTCTTAATAACCGGGCGCTCCAAGTCATGATCATCATCTCTTCCCCTAGCCCATGCGCCCTTGACTAGAACGTGCTTCTTCTTAGGATCCGGTCCCGCTGGCACGCTCAGAACCTCAGACTGAGTTAGGTCTGGAAACTCGACCTCTTCCTCGTCGGGAGTCGCCACCTCAGGCGCCGAAGGATGAACCTGAAAAGTATATAATAATTAATATCATTTCTTATTTATATTGAATACATTAACGTTATTTATTTAATCAAACTTGTATGTCAACGGGCGCCTGAGATGGGTGTAGTGGTGCATATGAGGTAGTCTCCTGGATGAGATGCTGTTCGAAGTCCAAGTAAAGATTATAAAAATTAAATAAATATTTACCTTATATTGAATAAAAATTAGTTTTAAGTAAAAACTTACATGCGCCTCGTAGTCTCATGAGAAGACACTCTGCCTCGGCGTGCTAATGAGAATGCTCTGAATGGGTCACTCCTATGGACCCACCGCGCGCCTAATCCTAAATATCAAAAAAAACGAAATAATAAGTAACATACATATTTAAAATAAGTAATTTAAATAATATATATATATTAAATATTGACCTTATATTGAATAAAGAAATTTTAATAAAAAAAGCTTACCACGTGGCTCGGTAGTCATACGGGATGACACCGCCGGCTCGGCAGATCTACGAGAAAACGCACGAGTGGGTGGCTGCGGTGGACCTCGGCGCGCCGAATCCTAAAATATAAAATATTACTAAATAATGAGTAACATATATATATATTTAAAATAAATAATTTAAATGAACAAATAAGTATTTTAAATACTAACCGGGATCAAAAAACTCATCGAAGTCAGAATCGGCTCCCTCTAAATTCCTCACAAAGCGCTCATCGGCCTAATGGCGCGTAACGCCGCCCAATCAACGTTATCACGCTCTTCCATGTATGCATTCTGGCTCGGTCGTGATGTGACGACCCGGTATCTCGTAAAACAAAGCGTAAACGTAGGTGAGTCCCCGGGTGTTGCCCGGAAATTATATAAGTTGATGGACTAGACCGTGAACACCTTTCGGAATGGGATCGGCCTCATCCACCTCATCTACCAGATGGTCTCCTCCACTACCGTGTCCTCGCAGCGCAAAGCACCGCGCCTCTACGTGCATGGCGTATATACACGATGTCCTCTGCCCGCGTGCGGCTCCTTCCGGGAGCACCCGCCTCCCTCCTCCCCGGCGTCGCTCGATAGTCGGGCCTTCGGAGGTGCTCCTCCCCCGTGCCTAATCTCGCCACCGGACACCATCCTCCGATATCCGTGCCATCTCCGCCACAAGCCCCACAAGCCCAAGGCATATGCTCATCCCCAAGATGCGTTCGGCCTAAGTTTGCATTTTGTGTTCACAATTAAAAAAAAAAGTTATTTTTTTTAAAAACGTAACAATTAATGTAATTAAATAAATCTAAATACGATAAACTTACCAATGCCTCGCACCGTCCCGCGAGTGCCGAGTATCCTACATCCCTGGGGACGCAAAGCAGGGGTTGCCGATCAATCCGCGTGTGATACGATGATACCGGTATGTAATGCTCGATATGGGAGTCAAATGGCCGACCACCGCTAAAGTGCCCAACTCCGTTCTCCCAACGGGGCCGAACATCCATGAAAGCAGAAAATCATCATCAACGACGAGTACCGATCGTCCCTGGTATTTATATTGAATACATGAGACGGACGTCGGGGTATACTTGTATGCCCAAACGCCGTAAGACACGCTCGGGCATGTGCTCCTCACGATGTCCAGGTATATCAATGGACACCGCGACCTCCAAATGTTATATCCTGTATTTTTGTACATTGAATTATTCGTAAGCTAATCGATATAAATTCAAGGATAAGATTATTTTTGGGATATGAGACAAGGACTTTTAATCCCGATTTTTAATATGGCACGACTTGCTTGTAAATTTCAATTAGTGTAGAAATATTATTGGAGATTAGGGATTAATTAACCATGATTAGATTATTAATTGGGGATTAGTGATTAATTAAGGATTAATTAGCCTAATTAAGATTAATTAAGATTAAGTAGTGCTAAATGGACCCCACTACAACATGGAAATACGAGATTGGTCCATGCCATGAGTGGGGCACGTGTCAACCTTATGGGCGGCATATAAATTCATAATTGATGACTAATTCCTTAGTCATACAATTCATTTCAAAACAATTGAATTAAGAGAGAGAAACCATCACGGCCATATTTAATTTAATTCATGATCTTCATTTCAAAATTTAATCTCTAAATGTTCCAATCATTAAAGGTGATTAGCAACGTGAATTTAATCTTTAGGCTGCGTAAGAACACTTGCAATTTTAATCCATAAATTCCGAAACATTAAGAGGACAAGCTTGCTAAGGTAAGGTTTAATTCTCTAGCATGTTTTAAAGATGGTTTGGTATTTGTATAATTTGGTAGATGTGGAATTGGATGCAAGGAATTGTGTATGTTGATGCTAAAATGGGCCGTGTAAAATATTCTAATTTAATAATGGTGGATTAATTTTGATTAGTGTTGTCGTTATTGTTGTCATTGATTATATGATGAAAGTGAAGGAATTTGATAGTTAAGGTTATAATTGTATTGTATTTGAGAAGGATTGGGTTCTGGTTGTGTTGTTGTTCTTGTTGAATTGGAGGACTAAGTGTAGTTAAGATTATGCATTGTGTGGTTGTAATTGTTGGACTATTATAAGATCATTTCGATGAAGTGTTGTGGCTATAGATTATTAGGAGTAACTTGAATATGTCGTAGTCGTTATGTTGACTATTATCGAATGTTGTAATGTGTGGGCTGATTTGGAATGTTGTGTGGGCTGTCTCGGGGCATTCTTGAATCTTGTTTTGGCTAGTCTTGATATAGTACTTGGACGTGTGGTTGTTGATGTTGATTTGGTCGTTTCATAGTTGGCTTGAATGTGAGGGAAACGAACAATATAGGGGAAATGCCGCCCAATTTTCTAGAAATAAGCCACTAACGTTGAAATACATTTTAGACCTTTTCGTAGCTTGACCATAGTTCTTAACGTTTTAATATAGGTTGAGATACTTCGAACAACGGATACGTATTGTATCACGGATAAGCGTTAAAGGTATGTAAAGCTATCCTTTCTTTCATTTGGCATGACATATATGAAATAAACCGATGACGAACGTATAAGCTCCTATTCTTAGAGACACTAGGATGGCTAATGTCCTTGACTTCCATAAGCTATTTCATATTATCTTGATACGTGTCTATGATTCCTCGAGGTTCTATTTGATATAATCCATAGTGACATTCAAAGGGTACTTGACATGGTATCGTCTTTGATACTCAAGTGTTAGTTCATTCTACTTATTCTAGTCTCGATGATGATCTAGTTTGCATATGATTGCTCACTACTCGCTCGTGCATCCGTTATTATATCTTTCACCGAGTCCGGCCGGGTATGTTTTCGTGCACCATCTCCGTTGTTCACCGAGTCCCTCACGCAGGGCCGGTACTAATATATATGATGATATGATGATGTGATGATGGCACCGAGTCCCATGATGGGTCGGGCGGTATACATGTATACGACTTATTCACCGAGTCCATAATGGGCCGGATATGCTATATGATATAGCTATGCATGATTTTATTTTCATAAGGCAGTTATTTCTTGATTCGTACGCGTCATGATCCTCTTTATTGTATTTCATACTTTATATACTAAGTACATATCTTACCGACCCCTTTTCTTCGGGAACGTTTCATGCCCCATGTGCACGGATACTCGATTTGGTGATCCTAAATTAGGACCGCGGGGATTTGTCTTGGAGAGCTCCATTGTTCCAAAGCCTAGACTATTTTGGTACGGTATCTGTTCGATGTAGACTTATGTTTATCTAGGGAGTCAAAAATGGCCCTATCCCGTCATATTTCACTATTGATACTCTTAGGTCCGTAGACATATGTGTGGGTTGTATATAGGTGTTGTTCAGCTATGTCAATATGACTTGTTTTGGGATGTTCCCGTACGTAGTGGCAGCCTTGTCGGCTTGCGTATTGTGTTATGCTTGATTAGTTGTGACTCCTCAGGAGACAGGTTTATGATATGTGACGTTATGAATCTTTAGTTGCTTTTACAAGTTTCCATTCCGTCCTTAGTTTCAGTTTGACTATATCTAACAGGTTCGTATACGAGTGTCCAGTTCGGGCACTAGTCATGGCCCATGGGGTTGGGTCGTGACACCAAACCCCCGACCTCGCCCCTACAGAAGGTCGGCAAACCATCTAATATAGCAGTACGGCGTCCATATAAATAGTTGCATAACATATAAATACAAATCAGTGATCACCAAGTCGAAAAGACGTTTAATTAAATTATTAATGTAAATTTAAATAGTTTTACCGCATCATCCGTCATGTGATCAAGCTGGTCCCGGAATGGAAGAATACTGTGGTGCGTATCCACATCCCGGTCAAAACCCGCTGTCCACCTCCTCGCATAAGGCATGTCAATCTCGAGGTGATGCTTAGGTACGGCTGAAAAGGCAGCATCCTCTCCCATGCCCATAACTGTAAGCGATATTAGAAAATACGATTTTTAAGTCGTCATTTCAAGAGGTTTGTCTACATTATAGGAAGGCATACTTAAAATATTACCTGGAGAAGAGTAAAAATCCACACACATCTCGACAACACCACTAGACGCTCGCACAGCATCCGTAAAGATACGCCAAAACAAAGACCGCCCCGTAGTCTCCCGGCGGTCTAGATGCTCAAGAAAACCAAATAACGTAAGTACCGACAAAGGCACCCGATGAGTTCGGGAACAAAATGCCCCCAATATAATAAGCGGTACAAACGGGCATGACGATCAACATCGTCCCGGCGGTGCCGTCCTCAACCGAATCCAAACCCTCCAAATAAGTGCGAGTGCACTAATCCGAACCCGACTCGTCCCGAAATCGGCCCGGCATCAAGCACGAAGTGGGTGATCCTAGTCAACTCTGTCGCCCACGTATGACCAGGAGGAGGCTCGTACCGAGTGTATAGTGGCTCTCCATCTACCCGCAATCCAAAGAGGACCTCCATATCCTGAAGTGTAATCGTGGCCTCACCGGTCTGCGAAGATGGAAGGTATGTGTCTCCTCGGCCTCCACCGCTCAATCATGGCCGTGATGAGCGCCCAATCATGCACTGCACCCGACCAACGGACACGCAACGGTAGATGCCGCCCGAAACAATATCTCTCAAGACGCGAGGGTGTGGGGGGCGCCGCGTAAAAGAGTCCAAGCTCTGCTGACCACGGGGGACCCGAGTCTAGTAGATATCCCTATAGTACCGACCCATAATAAGTCGACCTATGATTGTCTTGCAAAGACAATACCGATCTATCACGGGTCCCGGGCGAACAAGGCCCCCGGGTGATCATCGGGGCTCGCGTGAGCATAGGGCCCGGGGCATCAGACCTGGGGAATATTCGGATCCATGAAAGAGTCCCGTCCGTACAAACTAAATTAGTCATTATTCTTGAAATGAAAGATAAATTATATTAACTAATTAATAATTTGAGGGAATATGTGAATTATGTAGTATTATATCTTGTGAATAATTAACATGGGATATACGTAAATTTAATATGTGATAGTAAGGACACATATGTGACGGCAAAGACTTTTAAGTTAATTACTTTTGAATTATGTGATGGCAAAGACTTGTTAAGTTAATTAGTTTGATAATCGAAATTCGGCAGATAATATTTGTTTAGAACTCTATTTTGAATATGTGATATATTTTTAGTTGACCAAATAGCCAACACAACTACGATAAAATTAAACTAAAAGAGTATATTCGTCGACCACATATTTTCCTACAAACTTTACATTTTTTTTGTTAGCTTATGTATTTATGAAAAGAAGAACTTTAACTATTCTTTTTAAGATAATCTTTTTTTATTTAACATATATATTCACGCTTTTAAATTATATAGATTAACAATTCATAATCATTTACAACTTGTCTGGATGGTTGTTACCTATTGTATTATATTATGTTGTTAGTTTAAATACAATGTTTACTTTGATTGTTACTTTAATATTATTTTTATGTAACGACGAAAGGTCCTATTTTATGTAACCACTGATTTGGTCCTATACAATACAACACAATACGATAAATGTCAAAACAATACATAACAATCATCCAAACAAAGTGTTAACAACATAATAATTCATTACCAATCAACTTCTTTCAATTCATAAACAATATTTAACAACTAATAAATTCATAATCAATATTTAACAAATAATCAATTAACAAAATAATAATTCATTAACAATTCATAAATAATTAACAAATTAACAACTCATAAACATATAACAAATTAACAATTCATAAACGTTTAACAAATTAACAATTCATAAACATTTAACAAATAATGAATTAAAAAAAAAAAAAATCTAACAAAGAAAACCGAACAAGAACAAAAAAAAAAATATTGATTTTTTTTTTTTTTTGGGAAAATAGCAAGGATTAAATGTTAAGCATGTTTAGAATATAATGTATATAACAAAATAATAACAAAAGTTCATAGTAGAAAACCTTAATCGAAGATTTTTTGTAAAGTTTTTTAATCGAGTCAGACGCCGCTTTTTCTCAAAATTACCCGAACTTAGAATCTTGCTTCTCTACTTGAATATACCGAGAATCTAAACTTTCCGGACGAAATTTAATAGAAAATGACGTTTTTGGATGTGGGGACCACCTCGATTTTGCCTGTAATGGCGTTTTGAATTTTTTTTTTTTTAACCACTGGAGGGACCAGTGGTGGAACCAGATGGGTTTTATGTGGAAAGCTATAGTGCAGTATTTTACTGCGCTATAGGTGAGAGAAAAAAGTAATATAGCGCGGTATTTTACTGCGCTATAGGTGAGAGAAATAGAAGTGCTATAGCGCAGTAAAATACTGCGCTAAAGCACTTAACGGAGCCGTTACGGTTAAGTGCTTTAGCGCAGTATTTTACTGCGCTAAAGGTACTTTTATAACATTTTTTTTTTATTGGGATATTTTGGTTCAAAATGATTTTCTTGGGGGCATTTTGATTCCGGACTCATTCCATCACTAATCCTTCAATAAAATGCGTTCCATCCAACTCAGGAAAAAGAAGGGGAAGAACATGAAGATGGAAGCGGTAGTCTGCCTTGGGATTATTTTTTCTTTTTTATTTTTTAAACGAGAACAAAATATAAAGAGTGACCTAAAACAGTCCTTGTAAACCTCTCAAATGCGATCCTGGTTGAAGCTTTCATACTTTTCCGCCAAAAGCTCCAAAAAGAATTTCTATTTTCACATGATCGAGAAGACTAATTGTAGTTTAGAAATTAAGGCATTGTTTGAAAAAACTGCTTAACAAAATTTCATTTGTTTGCGAAGTTTGAAAAAGAAAAGGAAAAAAAAAAAAGAGTTGCTCTTTTTCCAAATTATTTGAAAAGTAAATTTTATATGAATTTATATATGAACTTTATATAATGTTTAATAAACCCTTATATGAAAAAAAAAAAAAGAAAAAAAAAAGGGTCACTGCTTAAGAAACTACTATTACAGAAGCATGTTTTATATATGAAATTTATATAATTTATCACAAACCTTTTTCTTGTCCGGTCTTTTTCTTTAAGCAATTGAAACAAAGGAAGTTTAGTGAAATCAGATGGAATGAACCAAAAAGAGTCTTTAGAATAACCTTTTTCCATTTTTCCAAAGCGGTACAACGCTCTCCCTGTGTCAAGAGTTTTTTACATTTGAGCCTTAAAAGTTAACAATATGTACAATTTGAAGAGCCACTCCAAGGCCCGACTATGAAAAACAAATGGACTTTGCTCAGCAGCTAGTCAATGAATTACTCTGTCCCAGGACATAGAACTTCAATCTATTGCGAGCGCTTTTCCACAGCTGCAATGAATATACATGATGTACAGACTCTGCTTGATTGAACATAGCGAGACATATCTACATTCTGATCTCAACCACATCACCATCTTTCAACTTTGTATTGGGCACTACCAGCTGGCCATTTACTGAAACCAATTTCCCATCCAACCCTGCTCTCCGAGCAGCATCAGCAGCGGTGCTGCCAGTGCTCAGGCGCATAATGTCCCCATTGGGCCAGCATACGATGACCACCTCGCCTAGCATACCGGAGCTTGCTTCGTATGGTTTTGTAGCATACTCCACTCGCTGGAGACTTGCTTCAGAGCGCAGTTGCTTCTCCCATTGAAGCATTGTCCTCAGCAAATATACCTGTAGGTTTTCAAAATTGCAAGCTGAATTTATCAGCTAAATGAACCATTAAGAGTCATAAGAGGGACATGTTTAAGATTGAAGGATATAGGAATTGATAGATCACCTGAGGCTGAAAAGAAATACAAAGACAGGACCCACAAATGCTTTCTTATCAAGTTACTGTTTCATGCTCTACAATCTTCTCTTTTCCGTACTTTTTAAAGTTCATGTTCTACAATCTTTAGTGACCTTACAGAACAGCTTTTAAGTATTATCAATCGAGTTAATCTACTACTTTGACGAATCAATCCGTCCTCTATCTTTTCCCTCCTTTTCTTACCCAACCACCACATCGTTCGCTGACCGTGAAGCAAAACACTATCTTGTGACAACATCTACTCTCAAAGTGATAAAATAGGAAAAAGCAAAATAATAAGGGGAAAGCAAATGAATTTCCCACACATGCAACTTTTGGTGTCCTGACCACTGATCAGTGCCAGCAATAAATACTTATGGATAACTAGTGATGCCCTTTGGTTAGCCTCTTCCCATACATTGGATGGACATTGATCAGAAAAACATGCGTAACGTCCATTTCACGGTTTAGTGGCTGACTTCATTCATCGTCACTGATGACATTATTATGTCTCCTGAGTATAAGATAAGAGCATAACAAGTTCCTCATATTGCTACTGAACTTTGGGCACATACTAGCAGTCAATATACCTTATTGTTGATGCCAGAGTCCCTTAATGTTGAATTAGAAGAGTTATAGCCCAGCTTATTCTCAAAACTTGGGTTAGATGTAACAGAAGCAACAGGTTTCCCCTCAAAGACGGCAGACATGATAGCCCAGTAATTATTTTCTTCCTCCTCAATCAATTCAATGATTTGGATGAAAGTTGGCAGAAGGCGCCAAACTGGTCTTGCTGCATCAACAAAGTAATAGTTGTTACGGGATTCCAGCAAGATAAATAGACATGTTAATTATTCAGCCTCAACTACTCCATACATCCCATTTTATGCGGCACAAATTGACTGCACACGGGTTTAATAAATTGACTTGTAATTTTGCTGATCCTAGTATAAAAACATATCCAAGCGGTACTTCAGGAAGCATCAAAGGAAAAACATCACATCACGGTTTAACTTTGAATTCTTAAAATTAAAGTTCCATGCATCGTCTGAGGCTTCCCATACCTTGTGGTACATACCATCTTGACAAAGTGTATACTTTTCCAGGCAAGTGC
>NW_026716106.1:0-25963 GCF_029784015.1 Lycium ferocissimum
CTTCTATATTCATCACACACACTTATATATAAGTGGAGGCACATGGCCATGCACATGGGCTGCCAAGCATGGCCTACCATGCTCTCCTCTCCTTTTTTTTGCTTTCTTTTCCCTCCAATTTTCTTCAAAATTCTAGAGTTTTTAGGATATAAAAGATGAATTTTGCTCCTTAGTCATCCAATTCCATACATATTTATATATTTCAAGCCTCGGTACACATGGCCCACCTCACCCTTTTCATGAAATTTTCAAATTTTCCATAATACATTCTTGGTCCCAAATTTTTCTTAATGCTTCCTTCCAATAAAATCATAAACCATTTGTCGTAAAACAAAGTCGAGAGATAACCTTGTCCATAATTCTTCGCAACCAACTTAAAATATTCCGACGTGCGAAATGCGAGATATAACATGGAATCTCCGTAATACTCCGTTGTAACCGGGCCCTTTTGGGGCGGCCTCCGTCACGATCTCTCGGCTGACCGATTCGCCCGATGCCCCGTCCTCCACCCCCCGAGCATAAGCCCGTAAATACGGCGACGTCCATACGTCCGGGACGCCATCGCCATGCAATCGTCAACTAAATAGCGTCCAACCCCGACGCATAGCGGTGTATCCGATCGGCCATATCCGGCCACTAGAGCTGGCATATCGAGCCGTAGAATTAAACTCCATATTATACTCACGAACACTCCGCCCTCTCGTCGTATATGCGTAAACCCATCAACCCTCACCCTCCGCAACTCGGGGGCAAAAAAGTGGCGAAGAAAAGCAGCTCGAACTCGCTCCAAGTAGTCGGGCAGTTTCTCACCCCGGACAGCTCCCGTGACTCATACCAAATAAGGGCGACATCCCGCAATCCGTGTGAAGCTAACTCGACACTCGCCGCCGAAGCCCCGGCCAATCTCAATGCGCGCCGCATCTGCCTCGATAAAGTCATGGGGTCCTCTCGGGCTTAGACCCGAAAAACTCGGAGGTCCGCATGTCGTGAACTCGCGGACCCTCGGACTCTCATGTCATCATCATCATCCCCTCGCTGCGTCCCCGAACCCGACCTGCCACCGTGTCGTCAATAACCGCATGCCTCTCCTCGCGTCCTATCCTCTCCGCCCGGCCGGGGAGTCGGAGGCGCCCGCATCCGGGGCCGCCGAGGGACCTACCGGCCCGCCCCCCCGGGGCGGTGGAGTGGCCGAACCCTCCGAGTGTAGCACAATACCCGGTCTAGTCTGAGCACGAGCCCGTGTAACTCTCGGTGCCCGACTAGACTCTGCTGCCCTCTCCTTGCCCTTCTGGGCGGCCGTTGCCTTCTTCGGAGGCATCTCTGAAAAACATAACAATTGATCAGAAAAGAGTCATCCTAATAACACAGCTCTAACGCACGATCTAAGATTCAAAGAAAGGGAACACCCTAAATGTCCTGTAGCCTCCTGTTTATAGATGTGGTGCACAACACACCGATAAACAAGACTCTACTAGACACGATCTGTGGACACTCCGAGGACAAACCGCTTTGATACCACTTTTGTCACGACCCAACCCCGTAGGCCATGACTGGTGCCCGGTCTGGGCACCCAAATGTATCTATCAAACACTATCTCAAAACATAACGAACGCAATCAAATATATAACAAGCGATAAGGCTATATTTCAAATTTAGGTAATTTCCGTAAAAAAATTTCAGAGTTTCCTTGTTTCATGGACTAACCAAAATAACCCTCACGCAAAAAATACCAACAAAGGCCACATAGGGCCAACAAAATATCATATACATATGCGGACCCGCCGCGGGCGAATGGAATCGCCCAACACACCAAATACAAACACAATCGTACGGGAAGTAGGCACAACCCACAAAATATGTCCACAAACCTCTGGAGACGTACGTACGGAATCATATGACGGGGACAGGGCCCCGCCGTACCCAAATAGTACAAATATACATAAGAATATACATGACAAAGATATATACCAAAATGTACGCTCCGGATCAAAGGAGCAATCCAATATAAGCAGAAAGTGTGGCCTACGGCGAGGGTCACCAACGTCCGTACTGCGGGCATGAAACGCACCCCCGAAGAGGGGGTCGGTATTGAAGAAGTGCGAGTATGTAAAGCACGAGTACCGAAATCCGGACCACGAGCAAAATAAAAATACGGAAGGAAAATACCGAATCAATATAACAAAATCAGACCAAGACATATATACATAATGCAAATCAAAATCATGCAAAACGCTTCGGAATGTGGTCACCCCTCCGACGCTCGGTGCCACAACACAAAGATACTCCGTAAGGTTCAAATCTCCGTACACCTCCGAATATATCATATCATATCATCATACAAATCATATCATATCATCATACAAATCATATCATAGGCCATATCACAGCATAACTCCAGAACGGTAACCGGCCCTATGGCGAGGTCTCGGAAACCGTGACACAGCATACTACCGAATTTAGCATAAGGCGCACGATCACAAAACCGGCCCGGGAACCGGTGAACAGAGTCACAATGAGGCACGAGCGGAGTCGTGAGCAAACAATGCAATTTGTGTGTCAAAAATAGCCTTTCAAAACTTAATTACTTCATAAGTCAATTCATTAACCAAAATAGTCAAACAATTAATTAGTACGCAGGTTTATTTCACAAAATATTCCAAAGTGGTACGTATGGCTTCCAAAACATAGCCTAGTATTTCATAGGGTTCAAAACATTATTTCATAAGGACAATTTCAAAATCGAAGATTCTTTATCGAAATTTATCCAAAAGAGATCCTAGTAGAACAAATAAGGCATCTCGGGGTTAGGGCCCACCTCGGGTCAAGTCGAGGTGGCAACCATAATTTACGGACGTTTAGGGTCTATAAGGTCATACATAAAGATTTCAAAGTAAACTGATCACCTTTACATAGGTTTCGGACGTTTGATTGCTTTCTAGCCAAAATAGAGTCACTAGGCTTCAATTGAATTGAGTGAATAGTAGCCATTTTGTAGATCGGATTTCGAGGAGCAGAATTGCTCCCGGGGTTCCGATATCAACCTAACATACTAGGACATGCCAAAAGAAGGAGTGGGGAGCTTTACATACCTTAGATACGTCTTACGCTCACCCAAAACTCAAGTCCCGTTTCGCTCAGAATCTGCAAATGGTCAAAGTTACCAATTAGGAATCTCAAGGTTTCAAGAATCCACTTAACCTCATATTTGTCTACCGAAATTTCGGCAGCATTTCTCCTATATATACAACATCCCCGATACTTAGCTCCCAATAGACATCAACCACAACAGCCCACAATACCATAGACATCATAAGTCACAACAAAATGAAGCTAACATCCATTTTCTTTATTTCTACATAAAGCGACAACTTTCATCCGAACTTCACAATATCAAACTAATATCGACATTATCATATTCATTTACTCATTTAGAGTTATTCAAACCCATTCCAATAATATTCCAAGCGACGTACACAAATTCAAGCAGTTCGTCACTTTCCATATTTCATCCGAAACGTCCAAAAATTCCACGAATATACTAACTCGTATTGTTTCATTCCAAATTCATTAACAACAACCATAATTCACATCTAGGATTTCATTTCTACAATTATATAAAAATTATGAAAAATTCACATAATTTCCCATATCGCCCTACAACCAACTTTGATGCCAATTCAACTCATTAAACATTCATTTACGTCATAAATGTCACAACAACACAATTAACAAGTTAAATAAAACATAAGTCACCTTCTTTCACCACAACTATGGCTCACGGCCACTTCATCACCACACACACACACACGGTTGCACACACACACTCCAAAACTACGGAATTCTCGTCTATTCTCAATCCTTATAATATTCATACAAATTCCACAACACAAAAATGGCAAAATCCTTACCTTTTCTTGAAATTCCAATTTGCCGCAAACGTTGCTCTTTCGCCAAACCAATTATATCAAGTTGGAGAGCGTCTTGAACTCACTACAAATATGAGAAGAACACGATTTTTAGAAGCAACACAAGGCTAGGAAATTTTTTTCTTTCTTTTCCTATGGGTTTCGAGAGGTTTTTTTTTTTGAGGTGCTTTCTTTTTTTTTTTTTTTTTTGCTTTGAGTTTCTTGAAAATTCTAAAGGGAGCATGGATATATATCTTGATTAAGGGTCATGTGATAATCACACGACCACTTAAAATGGAGCTTGGGCCAAGCCTTTGGCCGGCCACCCCCTAGAATTTGGGCCCAATTTTCTTCCAATTTTTCTTGGCCCAATTCATTGAAATCTCGTTTTGTAATTTCCGAAACTAATTTCCAAAATTCCCAATTTGCCCTCGGCCTTCCCCGATGTCTTTACACCAATAATTTCATAAACGACATAAGCATTTTAACTAAAATCAAATTGTTGCCTTGTAACATACAAGTCTTAATCATTCTCATAATTTCCAATTATGCAAAAACGGATATAACAATTAGCACAATAGTAACGGCCCGGAATCCCCCGAGTCAAATGATTCTATATGGGTGATCGTAGAACTCACAAATCATTAGTAATTTTCTCCCGAGTGATCGTGACTAGATTTGTACAAATTATGCCGTTATACCTTAAGGAGATTGTAAAATTGGGTTCATGGTATTCCAATATCTATCATCAACGAGACGTAGAGGAGACAATTTACCGCTAAGTTCGAAATCCTTCCAAGAAGGTCTAGGTACTCAAGTGAAGTTCATACAACATTCCATCCACGTTTTGTCAAAACGAAATGGACGGTGCCGAGCGTACTATTCGGACCTTGGAGGATATGCTAAGGGACATGTGTTTTAGATTTTGGTGGTAGTTGGGATGGCCACTTACCCCGATCGAATTAAACCTGCCTACAATAATAGTTACCATTCCAACGGTATTCGAAATGGCAATCCGTATGAAGCATTATATGAAAGGAAATGTAGATCCCCGATTGGATGGTTTGATGTCGGAGAAGTACAATTAATAGGCCACCGAATTGAGATTCGGCAAACACAAAAAAAGTCAAGGTGATCCAATCGATTATTGACATTCCAAAGTCGCCAAAAATCTTATTTGCGGATAATCGCCCAGATTTAGAATTTCAAGTCAATGATTGGGTGTTATTGAAAGTATCACCGATGAAAGGGGTGATGAGATTTGGTAAGAAAATTAAGTTGAGTCCTCGATACATAGGACCAACTACAAAATCATCCAAGGTGGGTCAAGTAGCATGTTATGAATTAGAGTTACCTTCCGAGCTTGAATTAGTTCACCCGCATTTTCATGTCTCTATGCTTTTCCGCAAATGTGTGGGAGATCCCACAAGGATACTAATAGATGACGTTCCACACACACCATAGCAAAAGCTAGCCTATGACACACAAGTACCTATTGCCATATTAGACGACATTCCACAAGTACGAAAGCTTCACGAAATAAAGAACTAGTTTTTCTGAGTTAAAGTCTTATGGCAAAATAACAATCGGGAAGAGGTGACATGGGAAGCAAGAAACTAATTTTGAGAGAGAATGAAATCTACATATCCGCACTTATTTCATTCCCCGGGGAAGCCTATGATGAGACGACGAGATGATAAGGTATGTACGCTTTACTTTATGTATACGGGTCGTGTGTGGCCAATCCATATTGCTGTTTTGTTGTAGCCCAATTTTCTTAGTCAATGATATTATGAAACCATTTTCCAAAATGGTATCGCCATATTACGGGGGGAAAATTTTCCAAAACCAACTTTTTCAAACAAGATCCCTCGGTGACTTAACATTCGAGGACGAATGTTCCAAAAGGGGGAGAATGTTACACCCCGAAAAAATTCCCCTTAGTATATAAGAGAGTAGGCTCGCGAAGGACGGGACGTATACGAGGTTGGATAAGCGAGAAGTGCAAATTGATAGTCCTAATTAAGATTCCAAAGGCATCCGAGTTGAAGCAAGAAAGTAGTTAAGGGGAATCGAGTTATAAGTTAGTATATTAGACGCAAACTAGGAGTATTGAGTTAATGATGCCTTAAGAATGTTGTGGAGAAGAGTTACGACACCCCCAAGATTCATAACGAAATGATAAACAAGTGCTAAGAAGGTTCCATAAGGATTAGAGGTCAAACGAAACGACGGGAACCATTCCGGTGAACTGTGAGTTCCACGACCATGTTCCACGGACAGCACAATGTTCCACGACCCGTGGATGTGTCCGTGGAACAGCCAGCGAGAAAGTGTGGCTGGCTGGTCGTGAACCAACCACGACAGGTTCCACGGACCGTGAAGTCGTCCGTGGAAGTCCCACTCGAGCCGAACGTCTCCAAGCCTTTAAATGTTGAGTCCACTTCATTTTATTCATTCTCAACCACGACTTCAACCCCTCCACACCTCTAGAACCTTCCAAACATTTCATCCACAAGAAAACTAAGGAGATCAAGGATTGATAACAAGATTTGAGGAGAATCAAGCCTAAGAAACTCCATTAAAGCTATTAAGGTCAAGAAATCCAAGGAGAGGTGAACTAGGGTTTTGGTGCTAAGGGTGAATCACCATTCCAAGCTTGTTACTCTATTGTTTAAGGTAAGTTTCATGACCCTTACATGCTATTTGAAGTATTTTTAAGTTGAGATTCATGGATTGTAGAAGAGCACCACAAATGGGTCATTAAATGGATGAATATTGTCATTAGTGATTAGTAGTGAAGTGAATCATGGAAATGAATATGTTAATGATATAAATGTGTTATAAATGACCTATAGAACATGAAATGAGTATTGGATACGAAAGAATGCAACGATGGATTTTTAGTCATAATTATGGGAAATTGAGGTGAATTATGAAATACGAATCGTATGAATGAATGACGATTGTTGTTAGCGATATTGTGATGATTATTATGAATGTTGGGAGTTGATATGAAATATGGCGGAAAGTAGTATAAACAAAGGACATGCTGCCCAAATTTCTATAGCTTAGAGAACATGTTTTCCCGATTATATAGCTAATGTCGATACGAATTTCATTGAAGGTATACGAGTGCATTTAACACGAATGTCGAGCAAGCATTGAAGGTATACAATAGAATAGTAGTAAGCGGCAAAGGTATGTGAGGCTAGTCCTTTCTTTCCAAGGCATGAGTCATATAACACGAATTTTCTCCTCTACTATAAATGTTCCTATCTCTAAGAAGGTAAAGACCCTCATTCATGAATAGCTATACGAGATAAGACATACGATGACTATGATAGCGAGCTAAAGTCTAGAAATATTATAGCCTTTGACATGATGCTCCTAAGAAGCTAATGATGCTATATATATATATGTAATCAAATGGTATTGATCATTATGTCCACTCACCTCACGCTTGTTCCTTCAAGGTGAGGCAGAATACGTATGAATGTTCCATAGTGACAACGGGGGTCCACGACCTTACGTCACCCCGATCAAGTATGAATAGCTAAGAGTCTCTATACATGTAAGGTAATAAGTATCCGATGAGTTATGATACGCATATTATGAAAGACATATTATAATAAGTATGTTATGAAAAGCATAATTTTGATGAGCATGTTACGATAAGTATGATGTAATGAATGTATGATGATATCACACCGCGCCTATATGGCGGGCGGTCGCACCGCCAAGCGGGCGACTATACACACCATGGCCAAATGGCATGCGTACACCACTAGTGGGCGGCGTATGAGAGATATCCTGGACGCGGATGCCCCGACGCGCGCCAAGGATGATGCTATTGTTACCGATTATTACACCGCACCTATATGGTCGGGCGATATATGATTATGTACATATGATATGATGATGATAAGCTTGAGAGTAAGTAAGCATATATATATATATGATCTTTCTTATGATTCAGTCAGCTACAGATTGCTCCATATTTTATGCCTCCCCAGTTTATTGATGCTCCATTGTTGTTTATGCTTCACATACTCAGTACAATATTCGTACTGACGTCCTTTCTTCGGACGCTGTGTTCATGCCCACAGGTAGACAGGGAGGTGATACAGATCCATAGGAGCTAGCGGGCGATTTGAGAGCACTCCATACTCGGAGGTGCTACGGACTATTCTTTTGATACATATGTTTGTATATTCCTATTTTGGGCATGACGGGGGTCTGTCCGTCCGGATGTCTAGTATTTCGGAGAGGCTCGTAGATACGCGGTGTGGGTAGTCCGGTCCCATGGCTTGTACGTATATGCATGTATATATTATTTTGATAGCCGAAGGGCTTATGTTTATAAAAGCTAATGTATTTCGGAAAATGACGGGTTTTATATGATTATGAGCATACAGTATGAATCGTAGCGAATAAGCAGGCAAGTGAGTGGTGTTCGGTGGTTAGCCCGGATACCCGTCGCGGCCCGTAGCTCGGGTCGTGACACTAGGTTGGTTATTGTTGTTGTTGTTGATTGTTTTGGCCGAGTTGAATTCTCGGGGTAGCCTATTCTGACGGGGAAATCTTTGCCCAAATTTTTGTAGAACTAAGGCGAATTTGGAATTTAATGCCCAAAAAGTCTTTAGCTAATGTTTGGCATTTTATGGCTTGTTTATAGATCGTGGGCAGCCCGAATCATAGGTGGGATTTAGCTTGAGTTGGATCATTTTGGAGAGCGTTTGAGGTATGTAAAGTAACCTTTCTTTTTGGCATGCCTTAGTTAAAGTAGGCTATGATACGAGCCTCTAGGAAACTCTATTCTCGCAATCCGAGCTTGTCTATGATTCGCATGTGTTTCCTTGGTATTCTTGTGCTCATATGCCATAACATCGATCCTTATATCCTTGGAATTCATAATTTGTAAAGATTTCATGAAAGCTGATTTTTGGTTTAAAGCTTATTCTTTAGCGATTCCAAAAGTTCAACGCTCATAACTTTCTCGGAAAAGCTCGGATTGCTTTGAAATTTTCGTAGGAGTTCGTATGATATAGAATGAGTATGTTTTTCATAGGCGGGCTCGGTTCGGGTCTATACTCGTCCGTGGGTCCCGCGACGCCCTTTTATGTGAATTCGATAAGCGTGAAACAAAAAGTAATAATTATTATTCCGATTTCGAATATGACTATTTTACTTATATTTTGGATTTATGATAATGATTTTATGCATATGATTACTCACTACTCCGCTCGTGCCTACTATGATATCGTTAATGGTTTCCCGGCCGGTTCTGTTGTCGTGCGCATTATGATGTATTCCGGTGTTATCAGGTGTTCATGGTTCACCGAGTCCCTCGCTCGAGGATCGGGTTCCTCCTATATTTGGTGTGATGCTGTGTATGGCGATATCTCTGTGTATGATATGTGACGGAGATTCGGAGATTTGAAACCTTCGGTGTTATCTTGTGTTATGGCGCCATCGACGAGGCGACCATATTTCCTGTGCCCAATGCATGATTTATATTTTGAAGTAACATTTTGATATTTTGGAAATGCATTTACTTTCGTACCTCCATTTCGATTTGATCTCGATTGTATATTACATTTCTCGCTTTGCATACTCGGTACATATTTCGTCGACCCCCTTTCTTTCGGGGCCGCGTTTCATGCCCGGTACGGACGTTACGCTTGGTGATCCACATTTGGACACCCTCTTGCTATTTGGAGTGCTCCTCTCATTCCGGAGCTTATATTTTTGGTATATAGTCGTCCGTTGCATTATATATATTTGTTCATGTAGGTATGGCGGGGCCCCGTCCCGTCATATGATTATCCCTGTCCGTTTAGAGGTCCGTGGACATGTTTGTGGGTTGTGCCTACCTCGTGCGGTTGTGTTTGTATATGTTGTGTCCGGGCGATTTCATTACGCGGCGACGTCGGCCCGCATATATATATGATGCTTTGTTGGCTCTGTGTGGCCTTTGTTGGTATTTTCGAGTGCGGGATTATTTTGGATAGTCCGGTAAAACAAAGGACTGCGAAATTTTCTGAAAATTTGTATATATTTGAAACACAGCCTTGTCGGCTTCGTATATACTCACGGATGCGTTTGATATTATCTGAGGAAGTGTTTGGGTGCCCAGATCGGGCACTAGTCACGGCCTACGGGGTTGGGTCGTGACAGATTCTATCTCTAAAAGCTACTAAGCTCATGATTCTCGATATGTTACGATTGTACTAAAATCCTTATATGATGAGCAATCCTCTAGGGATAGATGTAATGAACGACGATAGTAGTGATGCTAAAGATTCTTATGAGCTTTCATGTATATGTGCCTATGTATGGCTACTATGAAACCCCGAGCGTTTATGGCCGGGTAGAATAAATATATATATATATATATATATATATATATATATATATATATATATATATATATTACGTGCGCGCACGAGCCTTGGTACGGTTAGGTACGGTAACCAGAGCCTTGGTAGGGCCGGGTATGTGAAACACCGAACCTTCATGGTCGGGTATGCTGTGTATATGATATGTATATGATATGAATACGAATATGAATATGTAAATGAATACGAGTATGAATGGAAATATGATTACGGATGCGAAAATGGATACGAAATGTAAATGAATACGGATATGAATGTATGTACACAATCACGCATTAGAAATGCGAAGTCCCTATGAAAAACAAGTAAGTGTTTATGACGATGATACTATTATCTTCCATCCTAAGCTATCTCTTATGTTGTCTATTATGCTTTCATAATGATGTTGATCATGCTTTACATACTCAGTACATTCTTCGCTTGACGTCCTTTTATTTTTGGACGCAGCGTCATGCCCGCAGGTGGCTAGGGAGACAGGCTTTATACATAGCTTTATTACTCAGGGACTACATAGCGGAGCTCCATTTTATTCGGAGCTACAACCTTTGGTACTTATTCTTTTGTGTACATATTTAAAGGCATGGCGGGGTCCTGTCCCGCCTATATGATATGACATACTCTCCTTAGAGGCTCGTAGACATGCGTATATGGTTAGATGTGTTTGGCCTTGTCGGCCTATATTTTGGATATGATTTTGTTAGCCTCGTCGGCTTATGTACATTGTTGTGGGCATAGTTGTTGATGATGATATAAATGTATTGTTGCCCAATGGAAATAGTATGAATGAGGATAAAAGTATGATTTAACTACATGGCTCACCTAGATGTAAATGTGAAAGTACGATAAGAGGTGCCCGGGTGCCCGTCGCGGCCCTCCGGTTGGATCGTGACACAAAAGCTGTAGCTCCGAATGAAATGGAGCTCCTCTATGTAGTCCCTGAATAAGAAATGTTATGGATCAAGCCTGTCTCCCTGGCCACCTGCGGGCATGACGCAAAGATCCACAACAAAAGAACGTCAGTACGAATGATGTACTGAGAATGTAAAGCATAATCAACATCATAATAGGGGCATAAGAGACACTGATAAAAAATAACATAAGATGGGAGAATCGGGAGATAGTAGAGCCATCATCATAATTACTTAATTGTCTTTCATAGGGACCTTCCATTTCTAATGCGTGCTCGTGTACACACATATAAACATATACATATATCTATATCCATATCTGTATTCATATACATATTCATATCGATAGCATACCCGACCATGGAGGTTCGGCGGTTTCACATACCCGGCTATGACAAGGCTCGGTGATTATACATACCTGGCCCTACCAAGGCTCAGTGTCATCCGTACCCAACTACAGTGGTGTGCACGCAATAGATATCAAACCCGGCCATATAAGCTCGGTGTTACATAATAGTCATACATACTTAGACACGTATACTTAAGAGTCAATAAGTACCATCAACATCATTACCATTATCATTTTTATTACGTCTATCCTTGGAGGGTCAGCTATCATACAAAGGATGCAATGGAAATCATGGAAGTATCGAGGATCATGAGCTTTAATAGCTTTAGAGATAGAATCATTTGGAGGACATTGTAGAACTCATGAAAGGATATATATATATATATATGCCTTATTGAAAGAAGGGTTAGCCTTACTGTTACACCTCAAAAAATTCTCCGTTGATGCACAGTGAATAGACTAACAAAGGGCATGAAGTATACGATATCTCAATAAGTAAGGAAATGCATTTGATGACCCTAATTGAGATTTGCAAAAACATTTGAGGTAAGAGAAGAAAGTTTGCTAAGGAAGGCAAGGTATACGTTATGTATCGGAAGAGATTTACGAGTACCGAATTAATGATGACTTAATGATGTCTTGGAGAAGAGATATAATGTCCCTTAGATTGTTAATGAGGAGTTAAACAAGTGTTAAGAAGGTTCCACAAGGATTGGAGATCAAACAAGTCGACGAGAACAAATTCAGAAAAGCTGGGCATTATACGGCCCAACATACTAGCCGTATAAAATATACTGGCCATATGTTAGGCCGTATATTCAGCCCAGATTGGCAGCCTTAACCGGACCAAAAGTACGGCCAAACATATGGTTAGTATAAATTATACAGACCGTATGGTGGTCCGTGAAATCCAAGCGGGACATATTGTGAGATATTAATAAGGGACAAAGTTCATTTCATTTCATTTCATCTTCACTCCCCTTCTCTCAAGAGCTCTCTAGAACATTTCTCCACACCTCTCCCACAAGAATTCAAGAGATATTATGATTTATGAGAAACAAGTTAATGATGATTTAATGATGCTTTGGAGAAGAGTTATAACATCCCTTAGATTGTTAATGATGTGATAAACAAGTGTCAAGAAGGTTCCATAAGGATTGGACATCAAACGAGTCAACGAGAATGAGTTCGGGAGAACTGGGTATTATACGACCCAACATACTGGCCATATAAATTATACTGGCCGTATGTTTGGCCGTATAATCAGCCCAGTTTATCATACCTCTCTGGACCAAATCTACGGCCAGACATACGCTCAGTATAATTTATACGGACCGTATGTTGGTCCGTAGAAATTGGTCGGGACAGATTTGTGTTATTAATATGGGGTCCAAGTTTATTTCATTTCATTTCCCTCTCACACCCCTTCTCTCTAGAACACTTCTCCCATAAGAATTCAAGAGATATTAGTGATCAACTTCATCAAACCAAGTGAATCAAGTGTAAGAATCCCATTAAAGTTCATCCAAGACAAGGAATCCAAGTGAAGGTGAAACTAGGATTTTGCTCAAGTGAAGTGTTTCCACCCAAGTTTCATTCCTACACCATTTAAGGTAAGTTTTATGGTATTTCTATGTTGTTTAAAGTACTGAGAAGTTGAAACACTTAGATTGTAGAAGGATATAGAAATGGGTCATGAATGGGGGAATAGTGTCAATTTTGAGTAATAGTTTGGATTGAGTCATGATTCTTGATATGTTGCGATTATGGTTATGTTATAAATGATGTTAAGAACATGGAATAGACATTGTATATGAATGAATGTAATCGTGTGCTATGACCATGTTGTGAATGTTATTATTGATGTTTGGGAGTTGATATATGATATGGCAGAAGTCGTATAAATAAAGGAGATGCTATCCAATTTTCTCTAGCTTTAGTCAAGCATGCTAAGTTATCGATTTTCTAATGTTAGTATAACTCTAATGAAGGTAGAAACGTGAGCATTGAAGGAGAACGTGCAAGTGATAGAATAGTTGAATGAAAAGGTATGTAAGGCTAACCCTTCTTTCATAAGGCATGGTTCCTTGGCCAAATATCTATTCTTCTATGAGCACTATGATGTCCTCCAAATGATTCTCTCTCTAAAGCTACTAAGCTCATGATTCTCGATATGTTACGATTGTACTAAAATCCTTATATGATGAGTAATCCTCTAGGGATAGATGTAATGAACGACGATAGTAGTGATGCTAAAGATGCTTATGAGCTTTCATGTATATGTGCCTATGTATGGCTACTATGAAACCCCGAGCTTATATGGCCGGGTATGTATGTATTTATGTATATATATATATATATATATATATATATATATATATATATATATATATATATATATATATATGTGCGCGCGCCTTTCAACCCAACCTTGGTAGGGCCGGGTATTTGAAACAGGAACCTTCGTAGGTCGGGTATGCCATGTTTATGCAATCTATATGATATGTATATGATATGAATATGAGTATGAATGGAAATATGACTACGAATACGAAAATGAATACGAAATGTAAATGAGTGCGGATACGAATACGGATACGGATATGGATGTATGTACATGGATAAGCAATAGAAATGGAATGTCCCTATGAAAAGCAAGTAAGTGTTATGACAATGATACCGTATCTCCCGTCTATGCTATTTCATATGTTGTCTATTATGCTTTCACAATGATGTTGATCATGCTTTACATACTCGGTACATTCTTCGTACGACGTCCTTTTGTTTGTGGACAACTGCGTCATGCTGAGGTGGCCAGGGAGACAGACTTGATCCATAGCTTCATTACTCAGGGGACTACATAGCGGAGCTCCATTTCTTTCGGAGCTACAGCTTTTGGTATTTATTCTTTTGTGTACATATTTATGGGCATGGCGGGGTCCTGTCTCGCCTATATGATATGACATACTCTTCTTAGAGGCTCGTAGACATGTGTATAGGGTTAGATGTACTTGGCCTTGTCGGCCTATATTTTGGATATCATTTTGTTAGCCTCGTTGGCTTATGTACATTGTTGTGGGCATAGTTGTCGATGATGATATAAATGAATTATTGCCCAATGGAATTAGTATGGATAATGAATGGTAAGTATGATTTAGCATTGTGGCTCGCCTAGATGTAAATGTGAAAGTACGATAAGAGGTGCTCGGGTGGGTTAGCACCGGGTGCTCGTCGCGGCCCTCCAGTTGGGTCGTGACAAAAGTGTGTCAGAGCGATTCGTCCTAGGGTGTGTCTATGAGGCATGTGTCCGAGATTCTTGGCTATGGGTGTGTTGCGCGCCACACTTATAAACAGGAGGCTGCGAGCATTTTAGGAATGAATGACCTTCTTTCTTCATAGGATCGTACGATAGAGCTATGATATAAGAACTTCCTTCTCCTTAATCGTGTGTTATGTATTTCAGAGATGCCTGTAAAGAGAAAGGCTACGGCAGCCCAAAAGGGAAAGACAGTGGCAGAAAAGTGGGCTGAAAGAGCACCGCCAACGGTTGTAGAGGAAAGTGAGTCCCAGAATGCGGCTCAATCTCAGTCCTCCCATTCAGTGCCTATTTCTGAGGAGCGTGAGGGAGCCTCAGCCCCAGCTCTAGCACCTCCAGTTCCTCCACCCGATGCTTCAGGCCAAGATGTAAAAGAGTCCATTCATTTGCTTACTCAATTGGTTGCTACCCAGACTCAGCGGCAAGGTACAGGGCAAGGAGATAGGGCTGTTAGTGCAAGGGCCCGTGATTTTATTAGCTTGAAACCTCCGGAATTCTTTGGATCAAAGCAGGATAAGGACCCTCAGAATTTTATTGATGGAATCTTGAGGACACTTCGGTTGATACATGCTTCGGACACCAAATCGGTGGAGTTAGCATCCTAAGATTGAGGGATGTTGCGGTTCATTGGTACACGGTCTGGATGGCTTCATGGGGAGACAATGCGCCTGCCCCGGTATGGCAAGAATTTGTAAATGCCTTCCTCCGACATTATTTGCCTCCAGAGGTTCGGCGAGCTAGAGTCGATAAGTTATTGAATTTGAGGCAAGGAAGCATGAGTGCTTTAGTGTATAGTCTCTCGAATTCCTTGGCTAGGTATGCTTCGGCCATGGTAGCGGATATGGGTGACCGAGTGCACCAATTTGTGAAAGGCCTAGGACCACATTTGATGGATAAGTGCTTGACTGCGTCCCTTCAGGACAACATGGATATTTCACACATTCAGGCCCATGCCCAGAACGTAAAAGAAAGTCTACAACAACAAAGAAGTGAGCGTGAGCATGATAGAGGGTATAACAAAAGGGCTAGATCTTCGGGCCCGATGAGTGAGTATAGAGGTGGGCACAGGCAGCAGTCTTCGAGGCATTCAGGCCATTCTATGACTAGTGTGCCTTCACGTTTTTCAGGCCAGAGATTTGATAGATCTACTCATTCCGGACCGAGTCAGAGCTTTTCAGGATCTCAGTTCAGGGGTGATTCGGGTCAAGCGAGCCTACTCGTGCCATGATGTTCCTAGTGTGGGAAGCTACATTGGGGTCAGAGTCATTTGGGTTCAGAGGTTTGCTATTCATATGGTCGACCAGGCCATATTATGCGTGATTGCCCTTCAATTGGTGGTAGAGGCAGGACTCGGCCTTCAAGGTCGGTAGCTGGATCTTCATCATCTATACGCCCTATGGGGCTAGGTTCACATGCGCCAGTCGGTCATGGTAGAGGCAGAGGGAGAGTCCCCAATTCTAGCGGTCCTCAGCATCGTATTTATGCTTTGGCTGGACGCCAAGATCTTGAGTCTTCTCCTGATGTTGTCACAGGTATATTATCGGTATTTTCTCATGATGTATATGCTTTAATAGATCCGGGCTCTACATTGTCATATGTTACTTCGTATATTGTGGGTCGGTTTAGAGTCAAACCGGAGTCGATCAAACCTTTTGAGGTGTCTACACCCGTTGGTAAATTGGTAATAGCTAGCCGAGTATATAGAAGTTGTACAGTTGTGATTTGTGACCATCATACTATGGTTGACTTACATGAGTTAAAAATGGTGGATTTTGATGTTATTATGGGCATGTATTGGTTGGCTTCTTGCTACGCAATGTTAATTGTAGAATGAAAATGGTTCGCTTCCAATTTCTGGGAGAACCAGTTTTAGAATGGAAAGGAAATCTTTGCAATCACCAAAAGGTAGGTTTATTTCCTATCTAAAGGCAAGGAAAATGATCACAAAGGGTTGCATTTACTATCTAGTTCGGGTTCAAGATGTAGAAGCTGAACCGCCAACTCTTCAATCAGTTCCTGTAGTGAATGAGTTTCCGGATGTATTCCTGGAAGAGCTTCCAGGCCTCCCTCCCAAGCGGGAGATTGATTTTGCTATTGATGTGTTGCCAGACATCAAGCCTATATCTATTCCACCTTATAGAATGGCTCCCGCAGAATTGAAAGAGTTGAAGGAGCAATTGAAAGACTTGCTTGAGAAAGGCTTTATTAGGCCTAGTTCATCCCCGTGGGGAGTACCCGTATTGTTTGTCTGAAAGAAAGACGGCTCCTTGAGAATGTGCGATGATTATCAACAATTGAATAAGGTGACGATTAAGAATAAATATCCTCTTCCGAGGATTGATGACTTATTTGATCAATTACAAGGTGCCAAATGATTTTCAAAGATAGATTTGAGATCCGAGTATCATCAAGTGAGAGTTAGGGAGAAAGATATCCCTAAGACAGCCTTCAGAACAAGATATGACCATTTTGAGTTCCGGGTGATTTCATTTGGGCTAACTAATGCATCGGCAGTGTTTATGAATTTGATGAACGATGTGCTCAGGCCTTTCGTAGATTTATTTGTGATTGTATTCATCGATGATATCTTGGTGTATTCTAGATCCGAGGCAGAACATGCGGATCATTTGCGTACTGTCCTTAGAGTTCTTCAAACTCGAGAATTGTTTGCAAAATTTTCTAAGTGCGAGTTTTGGTTGAACTCAGTGACATTTTTGGGACACATTGTTTCAGCCGATGTTATTCGGGTAGATAGCCAAAAGATTGAGGCCATGAAGACTTGGCCAAGGCCCACGACTCCTACGGTGGTTCGTAGCTTTTACGGGATTAGCAGGTTATTATAGGAGATTTGTTGAAGGTTTTTCTTCTATTTCTGCACCACTCACAAAGCTAAACCAGAAATCAGCAAAGTTACTATGGACAGATGCTTGTAAACGTAGTTTCCAAGAGCTAAAGAATAGATTGACTTCTGCCCCAGTCCTAACACTTCTAGAGGGATTGGAAGGTTATGTCGTTTATTGTGATGCTTCAGGCGTTGGGCTAGGTTGTGTATTTGTTATATCTCGCATTTTGTACGTCGGAATATTTTTAAGTTGGTTGCGACGAATTATGGACAAGGCTATTTTTTCCGACTTTGTTTTAACACATAAGTTGTTTATGAATTTTGTTGGATGGAAATATTAAGGAATTTGGGGTTAAAAGTGAGTTATGGAAGGTTAGACATTTCATGAAAAATTGAGGCCAAAAGTGAAATTTGAAAACTTAAATTTCATGAAATTAAAAGTCATGTGGCCATGCACATGACTTGTGGGCCATAGGGCCATATGTACAAATTATATATGTAGAGGAAGATGACTAACTTAGTCATCTTTATTATTTTCATTCTCTAGAGAATTCAAGACAAGTTGGAGGAAAAAAAAAAAAAAGAAAAGAAGAAAGACATGGAGCATGTGCATGGTCATGTGCACATTTTATATATATATATATATATGGATGACTAAGTCAAGCAAGTTTTCATCATTTCACCTCCTAGAATTTTCAAGAAACATGAGAGAAAGAAAAGAGAGGAGAAACGGCCAAAGAGGGGGCTGGCCGAACCAGCCCCATGGATTTGAGCATGGAAAATTCTTTCTTCTAGCTTTCATATCAATTGGAAGGTCCTCGTCGACGTGGAGTAGTTGATGGAACAAGAAAGCCGCTTGTTGTCGCGATTTGCCAATTCTAGCCGAGGAAGAGGTTAAGTGGAAGGTAAGATTTAATCATCTTTATATGTTTGATAGGTGTTTGTGTATGTTGTGATGTGAAGAAATGAATGAAAACTCATGAAATATGATGAGTTGAAGTTGTAGCCGTGTAGGTGTGTCTAACCGTGTGCATGTAGTGGTGTGTTGGAGTAGTGAATTAATTGTATATAGCTTGTTTGGGTGTTATTGTAATGTGGGAAAATGGATGAAAATCATGGAAGGTGTGGATTGGTGGGAGGTGGCCGAATATGGCCTACCTTGTATGGTTAAGAACGAATTAATTCTAGTTAGTATTTTAGTTGTCGTCGATGTGAATTCTACGATGTAAAATGAATTGTTAATGATTCAAGTTAAGGTTATGAGTGTGTGGGCTGATTTGGAGCTTAATGTGATTTCAATATATTTCTTGAATTTATGGAAATAATGTTGCTAGTATATGTAATTGTTGATAGGGTTTATGAATTGGAAGGAAGAAAATGTGTTGTTGTTGTTCTTATGGAAATTTGAGGTTCCGGGTTTTATTGTATAGTGGATGGGCTAATTTGAATGCATTGTGAATTGTCCGAAGCGTTCTTGAATTTTGTTAAGTGATCTTGAGTTAGTTTTGAATATGCGAGCAATGATGTCGGCTTGAAAGTATGTAGTTGAAATGATATAAGAGAATGTCGTCGAATTAGGTGTAAAGGAATTATTGATGATAGAATGTGTCAATTTATTATTTATTGATGTTGTTGGTATTTGTTGTTGTATTTTTGGCGAGTTGGACTCTCGGGGATGGCGCGTTTACGGGGGAAATGTTGCCGCAATTTACCGTAAGACAAGTGTTACTCCAAGATTCAACTCCTAAAAGCTTATAGTAATGTTTGGTAGCTATGACCATTTGTAGATTTTGAAGAAAACGGGACTCGAGTTTGGACGAGTGAGAAAGGCGAATAAGGTATGTAAATCTCTCCCATTTCTTCTCTTGGCATGTCTTAGACGCGCTAGGATCGAATTTGGACCTTGGGGGCAACTCTGCTCTTTGGAATCTACGTCTAGAAACTCCCCTTTTTCATTCAGTAGAATTGAATGGTTTATTGTGTGAATAGTTAGAAAAATTGTTTTAACCTCTAAAACTTGTGCAAATGAAATCCGATTACTTTAAAATACTCATAAATGACGTTATGAAGTTTGACATGTGTAATTTACATACGCCACCTCATTTGACCGAGGTGGGCCCACTTTGTCCGAATTTTTCCCTATTATTCCGCTTGAACTACTTTGGAAACAAAAACTAAGGAAAGTTTTTAGCTACCTTTCTAATTTCTACAGAATAACTGTTATATTTATTTATTCGAGTTTTATGATCTACTTTGGAATTTGCAATTACTCCAGAAAGATTATTCTGATATGAAATATTTTGACATCCGAAAGACTTATGCTCTGATTATTATTAAAGGTCCGCTATGAGATCTGTCATACGTATTACGCCTTCGAGTCTCTGTGAAATGTTGTATGTTTTAAATTGCATATGGTATTCTCACTACTCTGCTCGTGCAAGCTTAATACGTCTTTCACCCAGTCCCGGGCCGGGTACGTATTCGTGCAACTTCTCTGCATTGTTCACCGAGTCCCTCACTAGAGGGCCGAGTACGCTATACATGTATATATATATGATGATGTGATGATGGAGATGGCGGCCAGGATGGCATACCGAGTCCCTTGCTAGCGGGGCCGGGTACGTTATTCACCGAGTCCCTCACCAGAGGGCCGGGTACGGTATGTATATATATATATACATGCATACATGATTATGTTATGATTTACTCACCGAGTCCCTCACTAGAGGGCCGGGTATGGCATATATGTACGGTAATATGATGATACGATTACGATATGATTTTATCTACCGGTATGTGTATATGTATGACAAATGTTTTTCAAAAGGCAAGTCTTATGATTTTTCCGTACTCCTTATTTTAGGTATGATCCCGCTTATTACATTTCATGCTTTACATACTCGGTATATTCCGTGCCGACCCCTTTCTTCGGGGCCGCGTTTCATGCCGCGCGGTACACCAGATGAGTTGAGGATATTAGCAGAAGACATTCCAGCGGGATTGGCGAGCTCCATTTTCTCCGGAGTGCTGCCGAGTCAAAGAAATATGATATGGTTACATGTTCGATGTTAGAGACTTTGCAGACAGTGTCGTGGATATTAGATGTCGGTTATGTAAATGGCTATGTAAGTCGGTATATTATTATGCGTTGTGTTATAAGTTTCCTATGTTGCAAGATTTTATTTTATTTGAGAAAAGCAAAAGCATATTATTGTTCGATAAATTTTTGTTATGGATATTTGTGTCATGATATGAGAGCCAGCATGAGTATGACTATTATGTGAGTCCGCGGGTTCGCTCGGCCCTAAATAAGGGTCGGGTGCCCATCACGCCCTAACGGAAATTAGGGTGTGACAAGATTGATGCAACATGGTTAGATGATTGCGTATGCTTCAAGGCAATTATGAAAATATGAAAAGAATTATCCAACCCATGACCTTGAATTGGCTGCAGTGATTCATACATTAAAAATGTGGAGACATTACTTGTATGGTGTTCATGTAGATATTTATACAGATCATAAGAGCCTTCAGTATATCATCAAGCAAAAAGAGTTGAATTTGCGGCAACGACGATGGTTGGAATTACCAAAAGATTATGCTGTTGATATCCTATATCACCCCGGAAAGGCAAATGTTGTGACTGATGCTCTTAGCCGTAGATCCATGGGAAGTTTGTGTGATGTACGACCAGAGAAAAGAGAAATGGCTCGTGAACTCCAGCAGTTAGCTAGCCTAGGAGTTCGAGTAGTGGGACTCGTAGCGTAGGAACTACCATTTCGAATTCAGCAGTCTCGTCGCTAGTAATGGAAGTGAAAGAGCGACAATACGAAGATCCCATGCTAATGCATTACAGAGATACACTCCCTCAGAAGGAGGAGGAGTCATTTGAGATCTCAGGAGACGGAGTTCTCCGATGCCGAGGCAGATTATGTGTTCCTGATGTGGTAGGGTTATGCCACCAGATATTGAGGGAAGCCCATTGTTCCCGTTATTCTGTCCACCTCGGAGCAACAAAAATGTATCATGATCTTAAGCCTATATATTGGTGGAATGGGATGAAGAATGATATAGCGGAATTCGTAGCTCAATGTCCCAACTGTCAACAAGTAAAAATCGAACAAAGAAAAGCCGGGAGAATTGTTGCAGGCTATAGAAATCCCAACTTGGAAGTGGGAAGTAATTAACATGGACTTCATTACAGGCTTACCCCGTTCTCGACGTAAGTATGATTCTAGATGGGTGATTGTGGATAGACTCACGAAGTCAGCTCATTTCTTACCAGTCAAAACGACATATGTGGCAGAAGATTATGCAAAGCTTTATGTTAAAGAGATAGTGCGACTTCATGGCGTTCCAGTATCTATTATCTCTGATAGAGGAACACAGTTTATAGCTAATTTTTGGAAGTCCTTCCAAGAGGGTTTGGGAACTCATGTGAGCCTTAGCACGGTATTTCATCCGTAGACTGACGGACAAGCTGCACGTGCCATTCAAACCCTCGAGGATATGTTACGGGCATGTATGTTAGATTTTGGAGGTAATTGGGATGATTATTTACCCCTTATTGAATTTGCTTATAATAATAGTTATCATTCTAGCATCCAAATGGCACCGTATGAGGCTTTATATGGGCAAAAGTGTAGATCCCCAATTGGGTGGTTTGAAGCAGGAGAGACTAAATTGATAGGGCCAGACTTGGTCCAGCAAGCCATAGAGAAAGTTAAGCTCATACAAGGTCGACTAATAGCAGCCTAAAGTCGTCAAAAGTCCTATGCGGATAATCGTCGAAGGGACTTAGAGTTTCAAGTTAAAGATTGGGTGTTCTTAAAAGTGTCACCAATGAAGGGTGTAATGAGATTTGGCAAAAAGGGGAAGCTTAGTCCCCGGTACATTGGGCCTTATGAGATTGTACGCAAGCTAGGCAAAGTGGCTTACGAATTAGATCTACCTCCTAATTTGGAGCCAGTTCACCCAGTTTTCCATGTTTCAATGCATCGTAAATGTGTTGGAGATCCTACTAGGATCGTGCCAGTAAATGATGTTCAAGTGAAAGAAAAGTTGACTTATGAAGAAGTACCCATTGCCATATTAGAAAGGTAAGTACGAAGGCTTAGAAACAAAGAAGTGGCCTCAGTTAAGGTTTTATAGAGAAACAATAACCGAGAAGAGATGACATGGGAAGCGGAAGAAATTATGAAATCAAAGTACCCGCACTTATTTCAGCCCCCGGAAGAGATCCAAGATGAGACGTCAAGATCATAGGGTATGTATGCTTTCCTTTTTATGCATTTAGGTCGTGTGTGGCCAAACTCTATTGCTATTATGTTGTGGCCCTGTGAGGCATTGTTATTATGGGCTGTTGTGATAGGATGGTAGGGCAATATTACAGGGAAAACTCAGGCGAAATTTTTATAGAATCCCCGAGGACTTAACATTCGAGGACGAATGTTCTTAAGGGGGGAAGAATGTTACACCTCGAAAAATTTTCCGTTGATGCACAGTGAACAGACTAACGAAGAGCAAGAAGTATATGGTATTTCAATAAGTAAATAATGACATTTGATGACCCTAATTAAGATTTCCAAGACATTCAAGGTAAGAGGAGAAAGTTTGCCAAGAGAAGGCAAGACATACGATATGTATCGGAAAGGATTTACGAGTAACAAGTTAATGATGATTTAATGATGCTTTGGAGAAGAGTTATAACGTCCCTTAGACTATTAATGAGGTGATAAAATAGTGTCAAGAAGGTTCCATAAGGATTGGAGATCAAACGAGTCAATGAGAATGAGTTCGGGAGAACTGGGCATTATACGGCCCAACATACTGGCCGTATAAATTATACTGGCCGTATATTTGGCCGTATAATCAGCCCAATTTGGCATACTTCTCTGGACCAAATCTACGGCCAGACATACAATCAGTATAATTTATACGGACCGCATGTTGGTCCGTAGAAATTGGTCGGGACAGATTTGTGTTATTAATAAGGGGTCCAAGTTTATTTCATTTTATTTCCCTCTCACACCCCTTCTCTCTAGAACTCTCTAGAACACTTCTCCCATAAGAATTCAAAAGATATTAGTGATCAACTTCACCAAACCAAGTGAATCAAGTGTAAGAACTCATTAAAGTTCATCCAAGAGAAGAAATCCAAGTGGAGGTGGAACTAGGGTGTTGTCCAAGTGAAGTGTTCCACCCAAGGTTCATTCTTACACTATCTAAGGTAAGTTTTATGGTATTTCCATGTTGTTAAAGGTATTGAAAAGTTGAAATACTTGGATTGTTGAAGGATATAGAAAATGGGTCAGGAATATGGGAATAGTGTCATTTTTGAGTAATAGCTTGGATTGAATCATGATTCTTGATGTGTTGTGATTATGGTTATGTTATAAATGATTTTAAGAACACGAGATAGACATTGTATATGAATGAATGTAATCGTGTGCTATGACCATGAATATGGATGATTGGAAGTGAATTGAGAAGTAAGGATAATGTAGGTGAATAAAGACTATTGTTATGATGTTGTGAATGTTATTATTGATGTTTGGGAGTCGATATATGATATGGATGAAGTCGTATAAATAAAGGAGATGCTATCCAATTTTCTCTAGCTTTAGTCAAGTATGCTAAGCTATCGGTTTTCTAATGTTAGTATAACTCTAATGAAGGTAGAAACGTGAGCATTGAAGGAGAACGTGCAAGTGATAGAATAGTTGAACGAAAAGGTATGTAAGGCTAACCCTTCTTTCATAAGGCATGGTTACTTGGCCAAATATCTATTCTTCTATGAGCCTATGATGTCCTACAAATGATTCGATCTCTAAAAGCAACCAAGCTCATGATTCTCGATATGTTATGATTGTATTAAATTCCTTATATGATGAGTAATCCTCTAGGGATATATGTAATGAACGACGATAGTAATGATACTAGAGATGCCTATGAGCTTTTATGTATATGTGCCTATGTATGGCTACTATGAAACCCCAAGCTTATATGGCCGGGTAGAGTAGATATGTATATATATATATTACGCGCGCACCACTGCAGTTGGGTACGGATAACCCTGAGCCTTGGTAGGGCCAGGTATGTGAAACACCGAACCTTCATTGTTATATCCCGTATTTTGTACGTTGGGGCAATCCGGTTTAACTATGGTAAGTTAGGGACAAAACCATTCCGGGGTGCAAAGTCGGGATTTTTGACCTTCGATTTTATTTTAAGACATAAGTTGTTCATGAATTTGTTGGTATGGAACATTTAGGAAAATGTGGGACCAAAAGTGGTATAATTGAAAGTTGAAAATCATGCAAAATTTGGCCCTTCGGCCGTGTGGACTTGGATTGGTCCCACACATTTTGTGGACAAATTTAATTGGTCCAACACATGTGTGGGCCAAGGACACTTGTTCAACTCATATATGTAAGCACAAAAGATGACTAAGTAGTCATCTTTTCCATTTCCCACACTTAGAAAAAAATCAAGAAGTTGAAGAACAACAATATCAACCTCTCGGCCAAGACCTTGAAAAACCAAGTCCAAAATTAGCCATCACAAAAATATTTCCTTGGTGCAAATTCACTAATTGGAGGTCCCTAGTTAACGTGGAAGTGTTGTTGGAGCAAACAAACCGGTAGTTTTCATCCTAGCTAACCCTAGCTAGTTGTGAAGTTGAAGGAACAAGGTAAGATTTAATCTTGTTTTTATGTGTTATGGATGATGTATGCATGTTGTAGTATGTTAAAATGGATGAAATTCATGGAAATATTGCATGTAGAGTGGAGCCGTGTGCATGGTGTGTGGCCGTGTGTGTGTGTGTTGCATTGAAGTAATGAATTAAAGTCTAGTTAGCATGTTGTGATTGTTGTAGAGTGGAGAAAAGAATGAGAATCATCAACATATATATGTGGAGGTGTGGGTCAATATAGGCCATTTGTGTGACAAGAAATGAGTTAATGTTAATTAGTATTTTGATTGTTGTCGTTATAGATTCTATGTTGACAATAAGAGTTTAATGACTCAAATTGATATTGTAAGTGTTGTGGGCTGATTTTGAGGTTATTGTGCATTTGATGTAAACCGTATATTTATGAGAATGACATTGTTAAAATGTGAATTGTTGGTGCAAATCATGATTCGGAAGTTAGGAATGTGTCATGGATGTTGTTCTCGGTTGGCGCTGGTGGATTGGAGTGGTATTTGGGAAGGTTGAAATATTGTGTGAATTGTTTACA
>NW_026716107.1:0-18456 GCF_029784015.1 Lycium ferocissimum
AATATTTCATATCATAAAAGTCTACCAAATGAAATAAACTAAGATAGTATTTATACTAGATAGAAAAGGAAGACTACTATGGCTATTACAATAATACCCTTAATGAAGTGAGGGCCTTGTTTGGTTAGTAGTCTTCTTAAAAGATGAGAAAGGCCTTCTTCTCCCTACTTCATCCAAATGAGGCCTATACTTCTATTTTAGCATATTCTTGAGCTTCATGCCTTCAATCCAAACACCTAGTAAGTCTCCAAAGACGTGATCCCTAGCTCGGCTTGAAATGGATATTCTTGATGAAGCTCGGCTTGTATCAACACTTAGAGTTTCAGATTGGCGATTGGGTATTTTTGAAGGTGTCACCCATGAAGGGTGTAATGAGATTCGGTAAGAAGGGGAAACTTAGCCCAAGGTATATTGGACCTTGTTCGCGAATTGTGCTTAAGGTAGGCAAGGTTGCCTATGAATTAGTGACCTACCATTTGATTTAAAAGCGATGCAGTCATTTTCGGTGTCATGCTTCGCAAATGGCATTGGTGACCCTTGGCACCAAGGTATTCCCTATGGATGATGTCCAGGTAACGGAGGAGCTATCGTATGAGGAGACCCCTGTAGCTATCTTTGGATCGTCAGGTGAGGAGGTTATGTACTAAAGGCGTGGCTTCCGTTAAGGTATTGTGGCGGAACAATAACAGGGAGGCGATGACCTGGGAACTTCGAAGATGAGATGAAAAATAAGTATCCCTACTTGTTTTCCTATGCCTACAAGTAATCTAAACCCCTAAATTGGTTATGTTGATTGATAAATGAACTGTATGTGATAGCTATAAAGAGACTCCCTCGAAGTCCTTATAAGACTTTGTGAGACTAGTTTAACATTCGAGGACGAATGTTCTAAAGGGGGGAAGGATGTTATATCCCGTATTTTTGTACATTGGGACATTTTAAGCTAATCGCGACAAGTTAAGGACAAGATTATTTTGGGATACGAGGTAGAGACTTTTAACCTCCGATTTTGTTTTAATGCACAAGTTGCTTATAAATTTTAATTGGCATGGACATATTAATGGAGATTAGGGATTAATTATCCATGATTAAATTATTAAGTGGGGATTAGTGATTAATTATGATTAATTAGCCTAATTAGACCACTACGCGGGCCCCACAACATATGGCCGAATATGATTGGTCATGGAGGATAATGGGACACATGTCAAGGGTTGGACATGTTTCACCATCATGTGTGGCATATATAAAGTAAATTGATGACAAGGAAACCATTTCATCTTCATCAATTTGTGAGTTATAGAGAAGAAGGGAGAATTTTTTCAAACTATTCACGGATGAACCTTGGTCGCCAAGAAAAAAAAAAAAAAAAATTTGCTTTGATTTAATTCCAAGGTGATTCAGTTCGAGGAGGTGATAGCAACATTGGATATTGAATCGAGGAAGAAGAAGTTGCGAAATATTGGAGCAATTAAGAGTAGAAATTCCTCAGAAAATTGTGGTAGATTTTCCTATTTTATGGTGTAGTTGTGTTAATAAAGTTGTAATGAAATTATAAAAATTGAATTGGACGAAGTCGGAAGCCCAAGAAAATACATGAAATTGTTATTATGTGAAATCGTGGATTGAAATGGATTTGGAATTGTTATGGTAGGAGTTGTGAAAATTTTTTGTGTTGTTGTTGTTCTTGTTGAGCTTGGAAGATTATATATTGTGTTGTGTGTTGGTTGACAAAATTATTTGAAGGATGTTTAGATGAAAATGTTATGACTATGGATCATTAATAGTAACTTGAATATGTAGTAGCCGTATGCGGATTGTTATCGAACGTTATGAATGTGGGGAATGTTGGAATCCACCGATTCATGTCCAGGAGTGTTCTCGAGTCTTGTTTGAATAGTCTCGGGTTGATACTTGAAAGTATGATTATTGATGTTGGCTTCGTTGTTATGAAATTGGTGAAAATAAGGGAAACGTCGTCTAATTACTTAGAAAGGAATTATTAACGTTAGGATACGTTTTGAATCTCTTCGTAGTTTAATCGTAGTCCTTGACGTCTTAATATAGGTTGAGACACTATTGGGCAGCATATACGTGTTGTGTTGCGAGTAAACGCTAAAGGTATGTAAAGCTATCCCTTCTTTCTTTTGGCATGTCTTAGATATAAGTGACGTATGATATGAGCTTTGGGGTAATTCCATTCATAGGCTCCGAGCATGATTTATGATTCTTATTCACTTCTTGATGTTAGAACTCTCAGGATAGTCGAGCTATTGCCCTCGAGTCTTTTATATGATTGAATAGTAAATGATGCATAAAAGTTCTGTTCCTAAAGGCTCTATAATGAATAATGTCCTTAACTTTCATAAGCTGTCTCGTATTATTTAATACATGTCTATGTGTCACACCCTAATTTCCGATAGGCGTGATGGGCACACCCTTACTTAAAGCGAACCCACGCGACTCTCGTTATACTCATAATCATGCTAGGCCCTTAAATCATGACGGAATGCATAAGGAAAATTTTTCGAAGAACAATATGCTTTTCATCTTTCTCGTCAAATCAAATAAAATGCGTAACATATGAAACTTGTAACACAATGCATAATAATACATCGGCTTACACGACCGGACCTTCAAAGAAGCCGACATCTTATATACACGTGTTACTTTGTGGGAGAGGTCTCTAACATAACTCCGGATACCATAATAAAAGCACACCGACTCGGAGGTCCAACAGGAAATGGAGCTCGCCAATGTTTTGGAACATCTTCTCACTCATACTAGCATATACACGTGGCATGAAACGCGACCCCGAAGGAAGGGGTTAGTACGGAATATGCGAGCATGTAAAGCATGTTTCATGATATAATTACAGGAGTACAAATTTACGTAACCAAAAAAACCATAAAACTTGTCTTTGAAACATAAATCATGCATGTCCATGACATTAGAATGACATAAGAAAATAGTCATCGTGTACATGTACATATAGCGTCAAAAACCATAATGAGGGACTTGTCTTTGTCATCGTATCGTATATATATATACATAAGCGTGTCCGGCCCGATTACTAGGGGCTCGGTGAATAGAATCATCATTTATGCCATATATCGGACTCGGTGAATAATGCATGGAATGTGCACGAATCCGTGTCTCTAGTGAGGGACTCGGGTGAAAGGCATATTGAGAATGCTTTGACCACGAGCGGGGAGTAGTTGATATGAGACAGCCAAGCACAAGGCACACACAAGTTAAGCAAGAGAACTTCAAGAGCTACAAGCCTTGTTCATGAAAAAGGATGCCTTGGAGGAGATTGGAGAGAAGACTTCGCGGATTTACAACGTTTGGGAGTTGGCATTGGAAGAGTTGCAAAGTGGCTAGAAGCGCAAAATGGCTAAAAGTGCAACTATGGGGCTAAGATTGCAATTGGAGGTCATACTTGCAAATTATGGGGTTAGAATGGCAATTGGAGGTCATAATTGCAAGATATGAGGCTTTGGATGCAATTGAAGACCCATGTGGGTATTTTTGCAAAAGAGCCACTTTAGGGGCCTTTTGGTGTAATAGGCATTAGTATAAATAAATACTTGTTTTCATCCATTTGGAAGACTTAGCTTGAATATTGTGTGAACTTGAATATTGAGAGATTTTAGATAGATTGTTAGGTTACTACACTAAGTGTGATTTCATTGTTGCAAATTGAATTTGCTTATCCATTGAATTCATCTAGATTGCTCATTTGTGGTTTTCATTGAGTCTTCTAATTGATTCAAATTGCTTTGGTTCTTTTAGTTGAATTCACAATAGGAGGGTCTAAGTTTCATATACTTAGATTTGCCTATAGGATTCATTACTAATTGGGTCAAGTATCTATCCTTTATTCCCCTTAATCCCAATTCTTCATCTATATTTTGTTTTCCTTTATTTTTGTTTAATTCTTAGAGTTTCCTTAGGTTGAATCTTATCATTTGGTATCAGAGCATAGGCTAAGAGATTGTTCCCACAATTTCTAATCCTAGGTTCAAAATCTGGAAAAAAAAAAATCGAAAATCCCAAAAAAAAAAAAAAAAATCGAAAATCATTTTGTGCTTTGATTTTGTTGTTTTTGAAGTTAGATTTGAGTTTGTTGTGGTGAAAAACATCTAGAAACGAAATTTGAAGTTATTTGGGTAAGAATTGAAGTTTCCACCATTAGAGGTTCATCAAAGCTTGAAGAACTCAAAGTGGGTTTAGTTGATTTTGGTGAAATTGAGCTTTGATTCGTATTGGGCTTTGTTGTCTAAGTGATAAGGAGCTTAGATTCAAAAATTGGGGCAAAAATGAGTTGATTTGGACCACATTGGGTTTTTGAGTGTTCTTCATTGTTCATCTTTGTTCTTGGTGAAGAAGAAGATAAAAAGGAAAGTTAGATCAAGTCAAAAGTTGAAAAGTTGTTTTTCTAGCCAAAAAGGGTAAATACAAAGTTGAGTGGGTCCCAAGAAGTCAGCAAATTCAGAAAATCTAGCACAATTCCTGAGCCAAATGAGGTACAGTCGAATTTCATTGAAGGTATACGGTCATCAAGTTATACGGACCGTACAATTATATACGGCCCATGAAACTTGGTCGTGGTACAGGAGCTGGTTTGGAGAGTTTCTGTTACATTTGATCCGTCAAATATGACTGTATTATATGGATCGTATAATTTTATACGACTCGTGAAACTTGGTCGTGGAATAGGAGTTGGTTTGGACAATTTCTGTTACAATTTGGTCTTCAAGTACGGATGTATTATACGGACCGTACAATTTTATACAGCCCGTGAAACCTGGTCGTGAAATAGGGGCTGACTTGGAGACATTTTGTTCATTTCGTCCTTCGAATACGGACGTATTATACGGACCGTATAATATTATACGGCCCGTGTAAGTTGGTCGTGAAAGGTTCTTCCGCAACAATTCTAAGGTGCTCGTTTCTTGATTCAACTTCGATTTCTATCACTTCTAATTCATTTCAATTTCAAAATTTTCTTAGAAGTGATTGTTGATTGCGTCCCTAATCCTTTAGTAGGGAGCAAAAAAAAAAAAAAAAAAAGTATAGAAACTTAAAAATTTTAGTTGTTTCAAATTGATACCTTAGATCACTCGGGGCTTCACGGCCGCATTTTCAAGTTATCACCTACCCGGGCCCAAAATTTTATTTATTTTCCGGTTTTAGCATTCCATTTTCTAGTGTCTCTTAACTAGTGGCCATTTAGTAGTTGTTCCTACTTGTGTCTACTAGTTCTTGTGTCAACATTTCTTTCGTGCTAATTTCTTTCAAGCTTTTCTTCGTTTTATTTCGTTGAAACTTTATTGGCTCTCGTCCGTTTTGCTTTTGAGTCGTCCGTCATTCATCTAAACAAGAATCCATTCTACCACAAAGGATAAGCAACGTGTGAATTTGATTGGACGAGTGATTCATCAACAACTTCGAAAGAGCACGGAGTGTGGTAAGGTTGAGAGTTCAATACGAGTGAAGTGAGGCTTTTATTACTAATCTTGTTTGCTAGTTTTGCAGGTCATCATGTCTAACCAAGGTGATAGAATGCAAGAGGTAGTAGATATGTCATCCATAGCAAGTTCATTGGCTATGATCATGAATCAAATCTCAGGCATGCAAACGGGTATGGAAGAGATGAGAGGAGAAATGAATGGGAAGTTGAAGGCTATGGATGAACGGATGGTGAGTATTGAGAAAGTTCAAATGGAGGGTTCGAGTAGAATGGGCACTCCCCGTTCTAGGAATGAAGGTGATGGGGATAAAACACAAGATACCACTCCAACCATTACTCCGGGACAAGCACATGCCTTGTGCAATCCCAACACCACAACCACCTCCACCCAAAGAGCTCCACCACCCCAAACAACCAACTTTGCATCCCAAAACTCCACATTCCAAAACACTAATCGACAAACCTATCCCCAAGTTTACCAACACAACCCGAATGAGGCAATCCCTCAAGCAACCCTACAACAAACACCCCAAGCTCCACCCCAAGTCCAAACACAAGATCCCTTTCCTAACCAAAACCAATACCAACGCCACTACCAATACCCCATGAATGAAGAGGAGTATGATGACTATCCACAAGGAAGGTGGTGGGATGATAACCGGCAAGGAGGGAGGTGTGGAGGAATGAATAACCGGGGGAGGGGAGGAAGAGGAGGTTTTGAGAGGTTTCCGGGCCATGACCCTAGATTCCAAGGTCATGTAGACTTAGGAAGGGCCCAAGGTTATGAGGACCGGGGAAGATGGCAAGATAATGAGCGAAATTTGAACACCATCAAGGTGAACCTTCCTACGTTCCAAGGAGGTAGCAATCCGGAAGAGTTCCTTGAATGGAAATTGCAAAGTGAGCGCATCTTCCTCACGAACAATGTGTCCGAGGCCTTGAAGGCAAAGTATGCCCTCACTCAATTTGAGAGGTACGCTTCTACTTGGTGGGAATCTAAGAAGTTACAAAGAGCTCAACAACACATCTATGATCTCCCAACTTGGAACGACTTGATTGAGCTCATGGAGACAAGGTGGCTTCCACCCACATACCACCAAGATGCACTCAAAAGGTTGTACATGTTGAAGCAAGGGTTGAAAAGTGTGGAAGCGTACTTTGATGAGTTTGAGGATTTGAGGATGAAGTCCAAGATAGAAGAGCATGAAGAGTACACTATTATAAGGTTTGTAGCCAACTTGAATCGAGACATCTCTAAACCGATGAGGCTCAAAACCTATAATAGTCTTGAAGAGGCATTCCATGATGCATCCAAGGTTGAAGCGGATCTAAAAGAAGAGAGGTCCTACAAAGACAAAAGCAAATCATCTTCAACTTGGAACAAAGGCAAAGAAAAGTGGAAAACTTCCACTTGGGATAAGCCCAAGAGCAACACTCAAGCACCTCAAGCCAAATTTGACTACAAAGCCAAAGGTGATGACAAGGCTAAAGGAGGTAACAATTCTAACACCAACTATAACCGACCTTCTACCATCCAATGCTTTAAGTGCCAAGGGAGAGGGCACATTGCTAGTGAGTGTCCCAACCGGAGGACTATCACTATAGTGAGGGATGGGTATCGAACCGATGATGAACATGAGGGCGGGGATGGTTGTGACGAAGAGGGAGAACGAAGTGAGTGTGAGGGTGATTCCGATGAAGAGGTTGAGATAAGGTATGAAGAAGCCTTGAATCATGCTATTGTGGCTAGAAGAGCCATGGGGGCTCTAGCTAGGGAAGAGAGCGACCAAAGGGAGAACTTATTTCATGCACGATGCAAAATTGTGGATAAGGTGTGCGCCTTAATCATTGATGGTGGAAGTTGTACGAATGCCGTTAGCCAATTTTTAGTTGAAAGTATGAAATTCCCCACCCGCAAGCACACTAATCCCTACAAACTCCAATGGTTTAATGAATGTGGCGAAATGAGGGTCAACAAGCAAGCCATTATCAAATTTAGCATTGGCAAGTACCAAGATGAGATTTTGTGTGATGTGGTACCCATGCAAGCTTGCCATCTATTGCTTGGAAGACCTTGGCAATTTGATGTTGATGCCCAACATAGTGGGAGAACTAACAAGTACTCATTTGTGGTCAAGGGGAAGAAGTACATTCTTAACCCACTAACCCCTTACCAAGTGAGTGAGGATTATCGGGTGATGAGGGAGCTTCGGGAGAAGCATCAAAGGGAAGAAAAGGAGAAGGGTGAGAAGGAGACTTTGTTGGTCATAAATGGAGAAGGGACATCGCAAGATGGTTCCAAGAAATGTTTGTTGGCCAAACCAAGTAATTGTTTAAAAGGGGTTGACGAGAGACACTTCATGGTGTGTCTTGTCAACAAAGATCTTCTCCTAAATGCTAACCAAGCTACTAGCACTTTGCCTAGTAGTATGTCTTCTCTTTTGCAGGAATATGAAGCCTTGTTCCCGGAGGAGATGCCCGATGGCTTACCTCCCTTGAGAGGTATTGAGCACCAAATCGACTTTATACCGGGTTCCTAAATTTCCAACAAATCGGCTTATAGGAGCAATCCGGAAGAAACAAAAGAATTGCAAAGGCAAGTGGATGAGCTCCTTAAAAAGGGGCTAGTGAAGGAGAGTCTTAGTCCGTGTGCCGTTTCGGTGATTCTTGTTCCAAAGAAAGATGGCACTTGGAGAATGTGCATTGATTGTAGAGCCGTCAACAAAATCACGGTAAAGTATCGCCATCCCATTCCGAGGCTTGATGATATGTTGGATGAGCTTTGTGGCTCAAGTGTGTTTTCAAAGATTGATCTTAGGAGTGGCTATCACCAAATTCGAATGAGTCCCGGAGATGAGTGGAAAACGGCCTTAAAACCAATTTTGGACTCTATGAGTGGCTTGTCATGCCATTCGGACTAACCAATGCACCTAGCACATTTATGAGGTTGATGAACCATGTCTTGAAACACTTTATCAACAAGTTTGTGGTTGTTTATTTTGATGATATCCTTGTGTATAGCAAATCAATTGAAGAGCATGTAGGCCATTTGAGGCAAGTGTTTGATGTCTTGTTGCGTGAGAGGTTGTTTGCTAACATAAATAAATGTGCTTTTTGTGTTGATAAGGTGGTGTTCTTGGGTTTTGTGGTTAGTGCAAATGGTGTGGAGGTTGATGAAGAAAAAGTGGAATCTATTAGAACTTGGCCAACTCCTAAAAATGCAACCGATGTGAGGAGTTTCCATGGGTTGGCAAGTTTCTATAGAAGGTTTGTAAAGGGGTTTAGTACAATTGCCTCTCTCCCTTAACCGAATTGATCAAGAAAGATGTTCCTTTTGTTTGGGGAGATGAGCAAGAGAAGGCGTTTCAAGAATTGAAATCCATGTTGAGCTCGTCACCATTGTTGCAATTACCCAATTTTGAGAAAACTTTTGAAGTTGAGTGTGATGCTTCCGGGGTTGGCATAGGTGGAGTGTTGATGCAAGAAGGCAAGCCATTGGCTTATTTTAGTGAAAAGCTAAAAGGGCGTCATTGAACTACTCTACTTATGACAAGGAGTTGTATGCACTTGTGAGGGTCTTGACCCATTGGCAACATTATTTGTGGCATAAGGAGTTTGTGATACGATCGGATCACGAATCCTTGAAACATTTGAAGGACAATCAAGCTCGACAAGAGACATGCGAAATGGGTAGAATTGATTGAAGCTTTCCCTTATGTGATCCATTACAAAAAGGGGAAGGACAATGTGGTGGCGGATGCATTATCTAGAAGGTATGTCTTGCTAAACACTATGACTTCTAGGATGATGGGATTTGAAAGCCTTAAGGGATTCTATTCTCAAGATCCCGACTTTAAGGCAATTTGTGATGAGTTGACCCAAGGGAGGAGGGTTGATAGGTTTCAACTCATTGATGGGTTCCTATTCAAGGATGGTAGAGTTTGTGTCCCAATGAGCTCATGGAGAGAGTTGTTCGTCAAGGAAGCACATAGTGGTGGAATGATGGGCCATTTTGGAGTGGCCAAGACACTTGACATTTTGGGAGAGCAATTCTATTGGCCCAAGATGCGACATGATGTTGAAAAGCTATGTGGTCAATGTTTGGAATGCAAGCAAGCCAAGTCCAAAACTCGGCCCCAAGGTATGTATACTCCCCTCTAGTGGTCTTTGGATAGACATTTCTATGGATTTTGTGTTGGGTCTTCCAAGAACCAAAAGGGGTCATGATAGCATTTTTGTTGTGGTAGATAGGTTCTCAAAAATGTCTCATTTTATACCATGCCATAAATGTGATGATGCATCTCATGTAGCATCCTTGTTTGTGAATCATGTCCTTAAGTTACATGGAGTTCCCCGCACTATTGTTAGTGATAGGGATTCAAAGTTTCTTAGTCACTTTTGGAAGAGTCTTTGGGGTACACTTGGCACCAAGCTCATGTTTTCTACTTCTTGCCACCCTCAAACGGATGGTCAAACCGAAGTAGTGAATAGGACTCTAGGGAGTATGCTTAGAAGTATGATTAGAGGAAAACCCACTTCTTGGGAGGACCGTTTACCTTTGATTGAGTTTGCTTATAATCGGTACCTCCATTCCTCTATTGGCATGACTCCATTTGAAGTATGTTATGGCTTTAATCCTTTGATTCCTTTAACCTTAACTCCTTTGGCTAGTGATGTTTTTGTGAGTTTAGATGCAAAGCAAAGGCGGCCGAAATGATGAAAATCCATGCCAAGGTAAAGGAGAGCATTGACAAGGTCAACACCAAGGTAGCCAAAGAGACAAAATCATGGGAGAAGAAAGGTGGACTTCAACCCGATGATTGGGTTTGGGTTCACTTCCGAAAAGAAAGGTTCCCACAAATGCGAAAAGGAAAATTGAGTCCAAGAGGAGATGGACCATTCAAAGTGCTTGAAAAGATCAATGACAATGCCTACAAGATCGACTTGCCAAGTGAGTATAATGTTCATAATGTTTTCAATGTGAGTGATCTTTCCTCTTGTGTTGTAGGTATGCCCTTAGATTCGAGGACGAATCTTCTCCGAAGGGGAGGATGATATGAACCCAACAAGCACAAGGCCTTTCACTCGAAGTCAAGCAAGAGAACTTCAAGAGCTACAAGCCTTGTTCATGAAAAAGGATGCCTTGGAGGATATTGGAGAGAAGACTTCGCGGATTTACAACGTTTGGGAGTTGGCATTGGAAGAGTTGCAAAGTGGCTAGAAGCGCAAAATGGCTAAAAGTGAAACTATGGGGCTAAGATTGCAATTGGAGGTCATACTTGCAAATTATGGGGTTAGAATGGCAATTGGAGGTCATAATTGCAAGATATGAGGCTTTGGATGCAATTGAAGACCCGTGTGGGTATTTTTGCAAAAGAGCCACTTTAGGGCCTTTTGGTGTAATAGGCATTAGTATAAATACTTGTTTTCATCCATTTGGAAGACTTAGCTTGAATATTGTGTGAACTTGAATATTAAGAGATTTTAGATAGATTGTTAGGTTACTACACTAAGTGTGATTTCATTGTTGCAAATTGAATTTGCTTATCCATTGAATTCATCTAGATTGCTCATTTGTGGTTTTCAATTGAGTCTTCTAATTGATTCAAATTGCTTTGGTTCTTTTAGTTGAATTCACAATAGGAGGGTCTAAGTTTCATATACTTAGATTTGCCTATAGGATTCATTACTAATTGGGTCAAGTATCTATCCTTTATTCCCCTTAATCCCAATTCTTCATCTATCTTTTGTTTTCCTTTATTTTTGTTTACTTCTTAGAGTTTCCTTAGGTTGAATCTTATCAGTAGTGAGAAACCATATGCACATAAATCATCTTTAAGACTCGATAGATAAGTAAATAGTCGACGCTCGAGAGTTAAAACGGAAGTCATGTTAAGTTCTTTCAAAAACAAGTCGTTAGGACTATACAAAGGAAAATCTCGGGGACCACGGATATGCGTCAAACCAATCCGAGGCCCGCCCATGAAAGTTAACGTCATTATACGTTATAGAATCATTTGCGAGCATATCAAAGCAATCCGGTTCCGTCTATGAAAGTTACGGACATTTTCAACATGAAAATCCTTTTTGGAGCAAAACTCTTTATACCACATTTGAATTCAATCATACAAAGACATAAAGACCATAGTTCTGCCACATTAAGAATGCTAACACTAAGAGGTGGATAAGAATCGTAAACATGCTCGGATCATAAAAGTAGAGTTACCGGGGATCGTATCATAGCTTACTTACGCTAAGACATGCCAAAAGAAAGAAAGGGTAAGCTTCACATACCTCGTCCGCTTCCTATGCTAATCCAAACTCAAGTCTCGGGCTCCCCAAGATCTACAATACGTCAATAACTACCAAACATTAGCTATAGGCACTTAGGAATTCAATCCTAAGTTGGCATTTGTCTACGAAATTTGGGCGACATTTCCCTTGTTTATATGCCTAGCCCGAATTCTCAATTCGATAACCAACAACACCAACAACAATACCAATAGTATTAACATCATTTCCAATACCGACGTATGCCATAAAATAGCCCGCACTGCTTGTTTTCTAAATTTCTCAACCAATCAAATTTGCGATATAACTATTTAATAATTTTATTTCCGTAAAGGAGTCGAAATTCATATGAACAACATCAATAACAACAGCCTTCACATTTTACAAGGTAAATACATTTATTTTCATCCAAAATTCTCTTCAAATCTCCTTCCATAATTCACAACACCAACAAACGAATTTATCAGACTATTCCCTCCGTGCTAATCTGTTAAAATTCTAAATAAACTCATTAAAAATGAAAAGGAACCGTATTCATACCTTAAACATGCAGCCCCCACGTTATCACTCTTCTCCTTGGTTGATTTTTAGCTCAAATTGAAGACAACGCAGCATACAACACTTTTCTTTTCATGGGCTTCGGAATTCGGGGCTCAGATTTTGGTCAAAATTAGTCTTTCTTATCTCCAAGGCTCTTCTCTTTCTCTCTTTCCAGAATTTTCTGGTGTTCTTGGTCTGAAAAATGAGAGGAAAGGGCTGAAATTTCACTTAAATAGGCATGGGTCATGGGCCTAACCCGATTGGGCCCGGTTTGGGCCTAGTCCACTGATCTTTCCGCCTTAAAACGTCCATATCTCCTAATCCCGATGTCACCTGTGGGCCCACGACCTTTGGTTGGAAAGATAATTCAATTATCTACAACTTCTATCTTTGATATTTTTCCAAATTCCAAACTTATAATCGTTTATTATAGAAGTCGGATCTTTGAAAACGTTACTTAAAAATATTTGCTTGGAGGACTTCCTCAAGGGTCCTTCTTGAGTTATGTTTAACTTCACATATGTGATTCATATAAATTGTCGCATGTCCCAAAAAAAATTCAATGTGTGGGCCCCACCTCAGCTTGCGAATAATCCGACGTACAAAATACGAAATATAATACTGTCAACGTGAGTTCAAATTATGAAGCAACAACATGATTGTCAATTTTTAAGAACATTAATAAGGACCTTCCAATTGGTTGGAACTGCTAGAAGAAAATATTTTTTGAATCAAGATTTGAGGGCTCAAATTCTCGGTTCCATGGCCGAATGGCCTCTCTTTATTTTTCTCCAAGTTTCTTGAATTTTCTAAGGTTTGAAAGTATGAAGAATGTGATTAATAAGTCATCCAATATACTCATATATAAGTCATCCATGTTTCCCATGGCCCACACATGGCTTGGGTGAATTAAAATTAGCCAAGCCATGGGTGGTGCCCCACTCACACCACACCGCCAACTTGGCCATTATTTCATGAAATGCCAACTTTCCTAAATTAACTTTTAACCAAATTTTCCTTAATATTCCATGCCAATAAATTCGTAAGCAACTTATGCCTTAACACAAAGTCGAAGGTCAAAAGTCTCTACCTCATATCCCGGAATAGTCCTGTCCTTAACTTATCATGGCTAGCTCGGATTGTCCCAAGGTACAAAATACGGGATATAACACTATGATCCCTGAGACTTTCCTTAATATAGTTCGTAATGACATTTAGAGAGAACTTAATACGGCTATCATCCTGACACTCGAGAATTAATTAGTCTACTTATCTATTGAGTCTCAAAAGATGATTTGGGTGCTTATGGTTACTTACCACTCTGCTCGTGCATATTGTTACATCTTTCAGCGAGTCCGGGCCGGGACATGTTCTCGTGCGCGGCTCCTTTGCATTATTCAAGAGTCCCTCATTAGAGGGCCGAGACACGTTATATGTATATGTATATGATGATATAATGACATGATGATATGATGATATGGGGATGGCGGCTAGGATGGCATATGATGACTTTATTCACCGAGTCCCTCACTAGAGGGCTGGGACACGTTATATGTACATGTATATGATGATTTTATTTACCGAGTCCCTCACTAGAGGGCCGGGACACGTTATATATGCATATGTACAGGATGATTATCTAATTATGTCACTAAGTCCCATAACGGGTTGGGTATGATATTGACACGTATGATTTATGTTCAAAGGTAAGCCTTGTGGTTTTACGGTTATTGTACTAGTTTTCTACACTCCTTATTTCGGTATGATCACATTCACTATATTTCATGCTTTACATGCTCGGTACATATTTCGTGCGACCTCCCTTTCTTCAGGGGGCTGCGTTTCATGCCCGCAGGTACAGATGCTCGTTTTGGTGATCCGCCAGCTTAGGATTCCTATTCAGCTATCTTGGAGTGCTCTCTTATTCCGGAGCCTAGCTTTTTGGTACAGATCCTTTTGATGTATATATGTGTCTGTCCAGGGGTACGGCGGGGCCCTGTCCCGTCATATGATACTGTTGTTACTCTTAGAGGTCTGTAGACATATGTGTGGGTTTGTATATAGTTCTTTGTTCGGGTTCTGTCTGTATGATTTATGTTTGGGACGTTCCCATTCGTAGTGGCAGCCTTGTCGGCTTGCGTATATATATATATGTTTTGGGAGTCGTGTGTTATGGTAGCCTTGTCGGCTCGTGTATGGCGGGGATGTTCCCATATATTATGATAGCCTTGCCAGCTTATGTACTATGATATCTGTTGAAAGTTGTAACTCCCCAGGAGACAGGTCGCTATGATATGTCTATATAATGCGACAGTTTTGAGACGACGCCTTGCCTTTTTATTTATAAGTTCCTTATTATGCTAGTTGTGGATGATTATAGTTAACAGGTGCATACGAGTGTCCAGCTCGGGCACTAGTCATGTCCTACGGGGTTGGGTCGTGATATAATACCATAATCGAGAGGCTTCATTCACGTTAAGCATTATCCAACCCTCGAAACTCCTTTCCAAGATCATTCATAACAATAGCTACAACATAACACTATATTTACTTTCATACAATACTTCCTCAACATTATTGGCATCACCCACAACAAGATTATACTCATAGCATGTTAAGAATCGTAATTAAAATCAACTTAGAGCTCACCATATCCTCAAGTTCATTCTTGCACTCTATTCTCACTTGGCATAACAATCAAACGACCTTAACCATATGTAAGAGATGCAAAATCTTACCTTAATCACTTAAGAACAAGTCTTGGATCGGCTTACTCCCCTAGAGTGAAGTCTCCAACATCAACTCCATATGAAATCTTGAGTTTCACAAACCCTAGCAAGCTTCTTGGTACATGGGTCTCTTAATAGTGGCCGCCTTGATCCTTGATTTGACTTTAGATTTGTGTTAATATGTTTGGAGGAAGGTTCTAGGGCTTTCAAGACTCGGGAAAAAATATGGGAAATGAAATAATGAACAAGGATGGTCATATATAACAAAAAAAGAGAACTGACCCAACCCGGATATACGACCAATTATACGGGCCGTATAAATTATACGGTTCGTATAATCCCACCAGGGATCCCTCCATTCTGGAAATACTCTACGGACCATTATACGGGCCGTATAAATTATGCGGTCCATATAAATGGCCGTAAAATCCAAATTTTCCTGAAATTTATTCTCGTTGATTCATTCAACCTCCAATCCTTATGGAACCTTATTGGCATTTGCATAGCACTTCATTAATCATCTAAGGGGCCCTATAGCTCCCCCTCAAGAAATTACTAAACAAATTGTAGCTCGATTGTTGCGAAACCTTCCCAAACATGTCTTATATTTCACTTCCTTCGACGAACTTAGTTTCACCAATTCATATGACTTTGAAATGTTATGGTATGAGCTTAAGGTTATCAAATACTCTCCTTAATATCATAAGGACTTCATGTCCACCTTAGGCTTACGGTAGTCCACTTATAACGCAACAACTCGAAATCTCCAAGTTGTAACAATATGAAACATCAAGTCTGGACATCATCTGACTGTATATAACTATCTACAAGCCTCTCTTTGGAATACATACATAACGTGTCTAGTACAAGGCCCCGCCATACCCATAGATATGTGCGTACGTATATATATACACATTAGACCATGCCAACTCCTGACATCTCTGGAGCAAATAGAGTGCATCAACCTCATCCGCTGAGCTAACATCCTAATAGATAGATCACCAACTTGTATCTCAGAACCTGCGGGCATGAAACGCAGCCTCCCCAAGAAATAGGGGAGCCAGTACGAATAATGTACAGAGTATGTAAGACATGAATAACAACATAATAAAGGTATGAAAGAAACATGAGATAGAAGAAATAACATGTACATCTGATTGCCTCTTAAGGCGGATGTCATGCATTCTTAGCTTTTCTTAAAAAAACATTTTCATACATTTATAATATAACAGTTAGTGCTGCGGAACGTGCAGCCCGATCCATATATCATATCGTCCCGTATTCGGGGTATCATCATAACTTGCCCACTGCAGTGGTGTACACATCTACGTGCCTGCCCGGCCGACTATAGCGCGGAGTGGTGTGAGAAAATACATACATATATATAAAGCATGCATGAGAGCCCAAATAAAAGCTGTAACTCTATCGGAGTGACGTAAGGTCGGTAAACCTCCGATTATCATTATGGAACTATCATCATGAACATATCTCACCTTAAAGGAACAATAATCATAAGATGAGATCAACATCAATAATAAAATCAATAACCATAATAATCATGAGATAAAAGTTAACAATATCATAAGAACATCAAGAACATATGCTTCTAATAGTTCTAAGATAGGAATCATTATGGACATCTTTTGTATAAGCTCAAAACAATGGAATCATCATCATCATGAAGAGCGTTTATCAATATTATCATAAGAACCTTGAGAAATCATGAGCTTCTAGCATTTTTAGGAATAAGAATATTATGGATATTGTGTGTGGGTTCACAACATAGGAATCATGCCTTAAGAAAGAAAAGGTTAGCCTTAACATACCTTGGGTTCTATCTAAATGTCCAATGTCTACTTGCCGGGCTTCTAACTCTACAATCAAGGTGACATACACCATAATCAGACCATAATCAACTCTTATAATTCATTTTAAATGAGTAGAAAATCTAACAAAATTTGGGCAACATTTCCCCTAAAATTCTTACTCCAATCCAATTCCAAAGCAGCCCACAAACATACACAACATCCTCAACAACAACAACAACAACAACAACATACAACACTAAGAACAAGTACAAATCTCTTCAAAACCCCATCCAAAATCAGCCTACAAATCATCTACTTCAACAACTCGCTTATTGTCTTACAAAACATAATTTTCATCACCTTAAAACCAAAAAATTCTTTCACACATAACTTAATAACAAAGTTAAGACCATATTCTTACCTTGAGAAATCAACACTTCAAAGAATAGTCCTCAACTTTCAACTAAAACAAGCAGCCATGCATCAAACATCACTAGCACGTCACTTTCCCTTTCTAATCCATGCCCCTAAGATGTTTTCTGGATTAACTTTTAATGGAAATAGGTTGGAAATATTTAGAGAGGTTTTGGGAGGGTTTGTGCACCTGTGGGTATGAAAAATAAAGGGCAATTCGTGATATATAGGCCCTAGGTGTTTGTAGAAATTTTACACCGCCTCAACATTGACGGCAGAGTTGACGGTACCATCAACATGTCGGCAGACCGTCGACTTGCGACCATTAAGTTGCAATAGCCTCTGATTCTCAGGGCTGTTTGACGATGCAGGGTTGATGGACCGTCGACCATGTTGACAGCTCGTCAATCTGCGCGTCGAAAATTGCACAATCCACAGCCTCCTTCCGTTGTTGATTTGTTTAGCCTTTAATCCTTTCAATACTTGTAATACTTGAACTTAGGAATCTGTATACAAGGGTCAAACACGTCTAATACCTCAAAATCTTGAAGGCGAACCTTAACTCTCGAAATCAAGACGGCTAGTGTGCTTTACAATTCGATATGTCTAAATAGAGGATGTAGCACACTTATTCTTGATTCATATTAACTTCAGATTCTTGCATTCTCTAAAAGGCATACAAAAGATCGTGTCGTACTTTAAGACGTATCCATAAACAACTCATGTAATTCTCAAGACCATGCTAAACTCAAACCCATGTTGAGTGAATTGTAATAGAAATCTTGAGGCGAAACCTTATCTTGGTTGCTTTGTCACTTTGACCTTGGTAAGGCGTGGTAGCGCTCGGCGCACTCGAGAGCCGAAGCTGATCAACTTATAACCCACGTTTTACAGCCTCGAAGCAACATAAGACCAAGGTACCATAAACCATAGGGGCACAAGCCGCTGAGAGATAACATACTTACGTCTTGAGCTAATCAGAATCTTTATGCCGGTAAGGCTATCTATAATAATTATACAACTTATAGTATAAGTCGCGAGATGATTATAAGACATCTAACTAGCATATCTATCTCAAACCTAAGAGTACATGACATAAAAGGCCGGGAAAAAGGGCCGGCCCTACCCATGAAATGCTATCCAAACCGATCACGGGGCAACTCCGGCGGGGTGACACGACCCCTTGCCCCCAACCCCC
>NW_026716108.1:0-18758 GCF_029784015.1 Lycium ferocissimum
TAGTAGCCGATACGCTTAGCCGATCAATGGGTAGCATGTGAAGTTCTTCGAGAAGAAAAAAATGATTCATGAGCTCCACCAACTAGCTAATCTTGAAAGTACGTTTAATTGATTCGAGCAGCGGTGGATTGGTATTCATTATCCCGACACCGTCCTTGACATGGAAGTAAAGATGAAGATCCTCAATTGAGCCATTATAGAGATACGTGTCATGCAAAAGAGAAGTCCCTTTGAAATTTCCATAGAAGGAATTCTCAAGTACCGAGGCAAGTTACGTGTTCGACGTTCTGCATTGGCGAATCTTAGAAGAAGCTCATTACTCCGGTATTCTATTCATCCGTGAGCCACAAAGATGTATCATGATCTCGAGTTGATGTATTGGTGGGATGGCATGAAAAAGAGACATAGCGTAATTTGTAGCACAATGCCCAAATTGCCAAAGAAATGAAAATAGAACATCAAAAGCCGTGGGGATTATTGCAAGCAATGGAAATTCCTACGTGGAATGAAGTGATCAACATGGATTTTATCGCACTACCCCGTTCCCGAGCAAAGTATGATTCTATATGGGTGATTGTGGACAGACTGACGAAAGTTAGCCATTTTCTTCCAGTCGGAACAATATACTACAGGAGATTATGCGAGGTTGTATATTATGAAATTGTGAGACTTCATGGAGTTCCGTGATCCATTATAACAGATGAGAGCACAATTTACAGCAAGTTCTGGAGATCCTTTCAAGAATGTCTAGGTACTCAAGTAAGGCTCAGCACGACATTTCATCCATGACCGATGGACAAGTCGAACGTCATGCCCGTACTCTTTGGGAGGATATGCTTCACGAGTGCCGCGATTACCCGAGTGGTAGTTGGAACGACCACCCTACCCTAATCGAGTTTCATCGTTATATCCCGTATTCATTGTATTCCCTTGGGACAATCCGAGCTAACCATGATAAGTTAAGGACAGACTATTTCTGGATATGAGGTAGTAGACTTTTGACCTTCGATTTTGTGTTAAGGCATAAGTTTGCGGCTATGAATTTATTGGCATGGAATATTAAGGAAAAAATTTGGGGTTAAAAGTTAATTTAGGAAAGTTGGCATTTCATGAAATAATGGCCAAGTTGGCCGTGTGCGGTGCGAGCGGGGCACCACCCATGGCTCGGCTTAATTTTAATTCATCCAAGCTACGTGGGTCAGCGGGACACATGGATGACTTATATACGAGTATATTGGATGACTTATTAATCACATTCTTCATACTTTCAAACCTTAGAAAATTCAAGAAACTTGGAGAAAAATAAAGAGAGGCCATTCGGCCATGGAACCGAGAATTTGAGCCCTCAAATCTTGATTCAAAAAATATTTTCTTCTAGCAGTTCCAACCAATTGGAAGGTCCTTATTAACGTGCTTAAAAATTGACAATCATGTTGTTGCTTCATAATTTAAACTCACGTTGACAGTATTATATTTCGTATTTTTGTACGTCGGATTATTCGCAAGCTGAGGTGGGGCCCACACATTGAGGTTTTTTTGGGACATGTGACAATTTATATGAATCACATATGTGAAGTTAAACATAACTCAAGAAGGACCCTTGAGCCAAATCAAAGTGGAAGTCCTCCAAGCAAATATTTTTAAGTAACGTTTTCAGTGATCCGACTTCGAGGGCGTAAACGGTATTATAAGTTTGGAATTTGGAAAAATACCAAATATAGAAGTTGTAGATAATTAAATTAGCTTTCCAACCATAGATTGTGGGCCCACAGGTGATATCAGGATAAGGAGATATGGATGTTTTAAGGTGGAAAGGTCAGTGGGCTAGGCCCAAACCGGGCCCAATCGGGTTAGGCCCATGACCCATGCCTATTTAAGTGAAATTTCAGCCCTTTCCTCTCATTTTTCAGACCAAGAACACCAAAAAATTCTGGAAAGAGAGAGAGAAGAGCCTTAGAGAGAAGAAAAACCAATTTTGACCAAAATCTGAGCCCCGAATTCCGAAGCCCATGAAGAGAAAAGTGTTGTACGCCATATTGCGTTGTCTTCAATTTGAGCTAAAAATCAACCAAGGAGAAGAGTGATAACGTGGGGGATGCATTCTTAAGGTATGAATACGGTTCCTTTTCATTGTTAATGAGTTTATTTAGAATTTTAACGGATTAGCACGGAGGAATAGTCCGATAAATTCGTTTGTTGGTGTTGTGAATTATGGAAGGAGATTTGAAGAGAATTTTGGATGAAAATAAATGTATTTACCTTGTAAAATGTGAAGGCTGTTGTTATTGATGTTGTTCATATGAATTTCGACTCCTTTACGGAAATAAAATTATTAAATAGTTATATCGCAAATTTGGTTGGTTGAGAAATTTAGAAAAAAGCAAAGTGCGGGCCGTTTTATGGCATACGCGGTATTGAAATGATGTTAATACTATTGGTATTGTTGTTGGTGTTGTTGGTTACTGAATTGAGGATTCGGCTAGGTATATAAACAGGGAAATGTGCCCAAATTTCGTAGACAAATGCTAACTTAGGATTGAATTCCTAAGTGCCTATAGCTAATGTTTGGTATTTATTGACGTATTGTAGATCTCTTGGGAGCCCGAGACTTGAGTTTGGATTAGCTTAGGAAGCGGACGAGGTATGTAAAGCTTACCCTTCCTTTCTTTTGGCATGTCTTAGTGTAAGTAAGTTATGACACGATCCTCGAGGTAATTCTATTCTTATGATCCGAGCATGTTTACGATCCTTATTCACCTCTTAGTATTGGTATCCTTAATGTGGTAGAAACTTGGTCCTTAAGTCTTATGTATGATTGAATTTCAAATGTTGCAAAAGAATTTTTGTTCTTAAAAGATCCTATGTCTAAAAATGTCCGTAACTTTCATAGACGGAACCGGATTGCTTTGATATGCTCGCAAATGATTCTATAACGTATAATGCCCGTAACTTTCATAGGCGGGCTCGGATTGGTTTGATGTATGACTATGGTCCCTACTGTTCTTCGATATGCTCATGATGTTTGATATGTTTCCCGCTGGCGTCCGAAAGATATTTGATATAATTATTGTCCCGACTTTCAAATGACAAGCTTCATTTAGATTATTTCATTGAGTCTTTGAAAGTGATTTATGTGCATGTGGTTTCTCACTACTCGCGCGTGCGAGCCGTTATTACTTCCTTCATCGCGTCCCGGCCAGGGACATGTATTCGTGCGGCTCCACCGCATTATTCACCGCGTCCCTCACTAGAGGGCCGGGCACGCACCACCGCGTCCCTCACTAGAGGGCCGGTCACGTTATATGATATGATGATGATATGATGATATGGGGAGGCGGCGGTGATGGCATAGATGGCATATATGACTTCATTCACCGCGTCCCTCACTATGATGACTTATTCACCGCGTAAAGCGAGGTCGGGCACGTTATATGTACATGATATGATGATTTTACTTACCGCGTCCCTCACTAGAGGGCCGGGGCACGTTATATGTATATGATGACATGATGACATGATGGCATGCATATGATGATTTTATTTACCGAGTCCCTCACTAGAGGGCCGGGACACGTTATATGTATACATGATGATTTTATGATAATGATATGCATGATATATGTTTTCAAAGGCAAGTCTTATGATTTTCTGATTATTATATTTATTTTTGTAATTCCTATGTCGATTATGATCCTGTTTACCGTACTTCATGCTTTACATGCTCGCACATATTCCGTACCGACCCCTTTTCTGGGGTCGCGTTTCATGCCACGTGTATATACAGATGATTAGAAGATGTTCCACCGGATTGGCGAGCTCTATTTCTCCCGAGTGCCGCCAAGTCGAGTGTTTATATTATGTTATCTTGGTTTATGTTAGAGATTTTGCAGATTGTGGTCACGTGCATATAACATGTCGGCTTTTAAACGGCTATGTAAGCCGATGTATCATCATGCATTATGTTACGATTTGTTATGATTACAAGTTTTATTTGATTTGAAAAAGACGAAAAGTATGTTGTTCTTTGAAAAGCTTTCCTTATGCATTCGTCATGATTTAAGGGCCCAAGATGATTATGAGTATAACGAGAGTCAGCGGGTTCGCTCGGCCCTAAGTAAGGGTCGGGTGCCCATCATGCCCTATCGAAAATTAGGGTGTGACAAATTGGTATCAGAGCAGTTCGTCCTAGGGGTTGTCTGCAAAGTCGTGTCCAGTAGAGTCCTGTTTATGGTGTGAAGCGCGCCACATTTATAAACAGGAGGCTACGGGCATCTAGGGTGGTTACTCTTCTTTCACATCTTAGATCGTGCCATAGAGCCAAGTCATAGGAAATGAGATTCCTTACCCTGATCTTTGATTTCAGCAGAAGAATGGCATCGACAGAAGGAAGTGACTGACGATATTGGAAGTTATAAAGCACGTGTAAGCAAAGGTATGAAAGGTATATATCGGGTAAGATATTGAAGTGCGATCGAAATGTGAAGTTGAAAATCTAAAAGGAAGTAAACAGAAAATGTAATGGCAAGGTTTCGAGTTGGACACACGAGGTAAGTATATCATCTTCGTATTATTATTGATATCGGGGAGCCGTGTGTGGCCGTGATATGATATGATATGTACATATATATATGTTGGTCCCGTGAGGCCCGTTGGTATTTCGCGCGTGTGTTTGAGATAGTAAGAAATATAGGGGAAACTCGCCGAAATTTTTCCAAAAAAAAAAAAAGAGAATGAGATATGGATTTGTGATATGACTTGAAAGGTTTTACTAATAGTAATGATAAGATTTGATTAAGTTGCAAGTACGGCCGATCCTGAGAAATAAGCTAATTGCTGAATTGAGGGTAAGAATAATTAGAAGGTCGATATCGATATGGTAAAAAAAGAATTTGGAAGGGGCTTATGATACTAAGAGATGATTTAGAAAAGGCTGGCAAACATTGATGGAGTGTTATTTAAGATACCGACTAAATGGACGAGATGGACGAATTACGACGAGCTTATAGTTAAAAGAGTAATAGTATGATTAAGACAAGAATGCAAAGGAAAAGAATTGTGATGGATATGAATGTATGGATAGGACAGCCTTGTGAGGTATTGAGGATAAAGTTGGTCGTAAAGGGTGAAGTGGTTAAGAAGTGTTACGTTATAAGATAGATTACGAATAAGATATAACGTGAATAGGATGAGGATTGCTATGGAAATAAGTGAAGCCTAGTGAGAAAGTGGCCAAAGCTATGATGTGATCTATGTAGTTAGAATATAAAGGCAAGTGTGAAACGGAAAAGCGAGCTATAGAACGAATAAGGAAGGCTTATTAAGTTCTGTATGGAAAGTTAGAATAGAGGTCATATGGTCACGAAAATGATAGCGAGTGTAAGAAAAGAAAGGGTAATTGGAAGAAGGAAATAAGAAGAAAGCGAGATAACAGTGTAGTAATAGGTCATGACATGTGTAGCCAAGGATACGAGTACTATAAGTGACGGGAATGTGAAAGACTCGGTTATAGAAAGGATGAAGAACGAGGTAAAATGAGGGCAGGAATCCAAAGGCCGATAACCAAGTATTTATAAATAACGGCGATTGAGGTATGTCCCACACCATTGGGAATCTGGAAGTTTAGGACGAAAAGTAATCATATCCATAGGTGAAAAGTGAATATCGAGGATTTAAAAAGGCTAAAATAGCAATTGTGGAGTCAGAAACGTAAGAGACCCTTGCTAATTTGAAGGGAGATGTGTTACGAGAACGTTTCGAAATTTGTTAAGATTTCAATTTACTCCGCATTACGTGACGAGGTCATGCGGTGAGGTGGACGCGATTATATTAGCATTAAAGCATCGTATTTTATCAGAGTTCCAAGGTTAAGCGTGCTGGAGCGAGAGCAATTTTAGGATGGGTGACCCCCTGGGAAGTTTTCTGAAAGTCTTACAAATTCAGACGTAAGAAGCAAATGAGAAGCTAGAGTAGTCTAAGGAAAATTTGAGTCGCGGAGTGGGCGTAAACCCTAAGAGGTCACATAGACGAGGCGTACTAGACCGGTGGAAGAGAAAGAAGGTGCGCCACAACTTTAGAATCGGGGGTGAGTTGGAATAGTGCTTGGAAATATTCTCGTAAGTGAAATGGTAGTAAATATATGTGTATGTATGTCTATGATATTCCGTACATGGCTATATCGGCGGATATGTGTATTCCGACCAACGGGGCGGTATATGGAAGGCATTAATCGGACAGGTAACGAAGCCCAAGTGAGAAAAAAATATAAATAGCACAAATGCTACAAGGCAAGCTGAGGCTGTGTTCACAATAGGTTAAGCTTGGAAAGTTTTGATACAATGATATTTGGAAAAGAAAGGACGTGAGTAGATGAACGACAAGGGAATCAAAATGTCGGAATAAAAGTGCCGCCTAATTGAGAGTGAAAATGCGGGCATAGGGCAAAGCATAAACGGAAAATGGTATAAGTACACCCCTAAAGGGGGGAAACGGGTGCGAGAGATACAAGTGTAAGATAAAGACAATCGACACTACAATATCTTGAATACGGATGCTTGGGCTACAAGTAAGATTCCTTGCTGATACAAGTTAGTAAATATCTAAGCTTGACAATAAAAGGGGTAAAAGTTAGGATGGTAACCGAGATAGGCTTTGGGAATTAATTGTAGAAATCTTGAATGATATGACATTAGAAAGTGGAGGCCTAAGGGAGAATACGACAAGAGAACGATAACAAGTAACTTACGAAACATTGTGAAAGGTAACATTGTTGGTCGGATTAGAGGCTAAGATGTGGGCTATAGGGTTATTCGCTAATGATACCGTGACCTCTGAGTAGTAAGGGAGAAAAAAATAGAAAACCTCCTATAGTAGGAAGTGAGAACACCAAAGAAGTGAATGAAGGAAGGGAAAAGAGCATGACAGGATAGGTTACAAGCGAATGTTAGGATGGAAGGAATATGGGGAGCAGAGTGAACCAGGAGAAAGAAAGATCGTGACTAAGATTGAATGTACTTTATACAAGTGGTACAAGAGTAGTTATGTTGCTTATGGATATTTATATGCGAGGGATAAGACCAAGTAATGCTTAAGGAGAAAAGTTCGGATTCAGTAATAACAATATGGTTACGAGATTTTGGGTACATTAAGGATAGGGGTAAAGAAGGTTTAAGCTAAATTACCGAGATAGAACTATTACTAAGGATAAACAGGACATGACTATGATTGAACCAAAGGCCTATTCCGACACCGGTTGTAAGAGAAAAAGGGGCGAAAGCAAAGTAAACCATAAGGATTGGTGAAGCCACGCTAAGGTATCTTGGGCTAAATTGAGCACCCGCGCATATTCTTGTAAATATTGCAATATGATGTGTGACCGGAAAGTTGAGAGCAAGATCTGAGTAAGGGATGATAGAAGATTTCGAATTAGAGATAAAGAAATGACACGAGATAATATGCCTAGAATGTTATAAGTTAAGTAAAGAGGGTTGTAAGATGATTTAAGCAAGATGATCAGAACTAGCGGGCTATCAGCAGCCCAGAGACGACATAAATCATATGACGACAATCGGCATCGACACTTAGAATTCCAGATTGGCGAGTGCATATGCTTGAAGATATCACCCATGAAAGGTGTAGTAAGATTCAACAAGAAGGAGAAGTTTAGCCCGAGATGTATTGGACCTTATCACATTGTTCGTGAGGAAAGAAGGTTGCGTACTAAAGACGTGGCTTCCGTTAAAGTATTGTGGCGGAATAATAATAGGAAGGAGATGACTTGAGAAACCGACGAAGAGATGAAGAAGAAATATGACGGTAGATAAGGCTGCATGTTATGGTAATAAAGGGAACCCCCGAAATCCTTATAAGACCTTACGGGACTAGTTTAACATTCGAGGACGAATGTTCTAAAGGGGGGAAGGAAGTTATATCTCGTATTTTGTACCTTGGGACAATCCGAGCTAACCATGATAAGTTAAGGACAGGACTATTCCGGGATATGAGGTAGAGACTTTTGACCTTCGATTTTGTGTTAAGGCATTAGTTGCTTATGAATTTATTAGCATGGAATATTAAGGAAAATTTGGGGTTAAAAGTTAATTTAGAAAAGTTGGCATTTCATGAAATAATAGCCAAGTTGGCCGTGTGGTGTGAGTGGGGCACCACCCATGGCTTGGCTAATTTTAATTCATCCAAGCCATGTGTGGGCCATGGGACACATGGATGACTTATATATGAGTATATTGGATGACTTATTAATCACATTCTTCATACTTTCAAACCTTAGAAAATTCAAGAAACTTGGAGAAAAATAAAGAGAGGCTATTCGGCCATGGAACCGAGAATTGAGCCCTCAAATCTTGATTCAAAAAATATTTTCTTCTAGCAGCCCAACCAATTGGAAGGTCCTTATTAACGTGCTTAAAAATTGACAATCATGTTGTTGCTTCATAATTTAACCTCACGTTGACGGTATTATATTTCGTATTTTGTACGTCGGATTATTCGCAAGCCGAGGTGGGGCCCACACATTGAGATTTTTTTGGGACATGCGACAATTTATATGAATCACATATGTGAAGTTAAACATAACTCAAGAAGGACCCTTGAGCCAAATCAAAGTGGAAGTCCTCCAAGCAAATATTTTTAAATAACGTTTTCGGGTGATCTGACTTCGAGGGGCGCGTAAACGGTATTATAAGTTTGGAATTTGGAAAAATACCAAAGATAGAAGTTGTAGATAATTGAAATAGGTTTCCAACCAAAGGTCTTGGTCCCATAGGTGACATCGGAATAAGGAAATATGGATGTTTTAAGGCGGAAGGTCGAGTGGGCTAGGCCCAAACCGGCCCAATCGGGTTAGGCCCATGACCCATGCCTATTTAAGTGAAATTTCAGCCCTTTCTCTCATTTTTCAGACCAAGAACACCAGAAAATTCTGGAAGAGAGAGAGAGAAGAGCCTTGGAGAGAAGAAAAACCAATTTTGACCAAAATCGAGCCCCGAAATCCGAAGCCCATGAAGAGAAAAGTGTTGTACGCTGCGTTGTCTTCAATTTGAGCTAAAAATAAACCAAGGAGAAGAGTGATAACGTGGGGTCGCGTATGCTTAAGGTATGAATACGGTTCCTTTTCATTGTTAATGAGTTTATTTAGAATTTTAACGGATTAGCACGGAGGAATAGTCTCGATAAATTTGTTTGTTGGTGTTGTGAATTATGGAAGGAGATTTGAAGAGAATTTTCGATGAAAATAAATGTATTTACCTTGTAAAATGTGAAGGCGTTGTTAATGATGTTGTTCATATGAATTTCGACTCCTTTACGGAAATAAAATTATTAAATAGTTATATCGCAAATTTGGTTGGTTGAGAAATTTAGAAAACGATTAATGCGGGCTGTTTTATGGCATACGTCGGTATTGAAAATGATGTTAATACTATTGGTATTATTGGTTACTGAATTGAGGATTCGGGCTAGGCATATAAACAGGGGAAATGCTGCCCAAATTTCTATAGACAAATGCTAACTTAGGATTGAATTCCTAAGTACCTATAGCTAATGTTTGGTATTTATTGACGTATTGTAGATCTTAGGGAGCCCGAGACTTGAGTTTGGATTAGCTTAGGAAGCGGACGAGGTATGTAAAGCTTACCCTTCCTTTCTTTTGGCATGTCTTAGTGTAAGTAAGTTATGACATAATCCTCGAGGTAATTCTATTCTTATGATCCGAGCATGTTTACGATCCTTATTCACCTCTTAGTATTGGTATCCTTAATGTGGTAGAAACTTGGTCCTTAAGTATTATGTATGATTGAATTTCAAATGTTGCAAAATAATTTTTGTTCTTAAAAGATCCTGTCACACCCCGATCTTACTAGGGTGTGATGGGCACCCGACCCCGTAACCGGAGCCGAGCGAACCCGCTGACTCTTTCTACGTACTAAATTGTTTTGAATCTTTATGTCAAGTATACATAATAAGATTGCTGAAATATTTCTCTGATGCCTTTAAACCAAACAGAATATGTAACTGTACAGAACTTGTGTCATAGTACAAACTGACTCCCGAAACCCACGACTGTGTCTGCAAAGTCTCTAACTTCGAGCAAGACATCATGGCATAGCACGCTAACTCGGCGACACTCCAGAACAAATGGAGTTTGCCGACTTTGCTGGAACATCTTCTATAGTGGCGTCTGATCGTCTGGGTGTACCTGCGCGGCATGAAACACAGCCCCCGAAAAAGAGAGGTCAGTACGAGCAATGTACTGAGTATGTAAGACATGAATAGTATCACGAGATCATAATAGAGAACATAAAACACAACATGGGAGGGTGGTATAACCTGTATCTGTTTGTCTACCATGACAAATATTATGCAAGTTAGCTTTACCCTTTGGAGTACTGTATAGATACTGCAAGTAAACTGCCCGCCCGTACAGGTGCGGTGTGTAACTGCCCGACCATATAGGTGCGGTGTACTACTGCCCGACCATATAGGTACGGTGTAACGCTTTCTGAGCGGACCATGGAACGAGGAGTAATCGTATCCGAGTGCCCCTTGGGGCGAATGCCATGCATGCTAGCTTTTTAAAAAAACATGTAAATATTTGTAAGTAAAACCGCTCGACCACGTAGGATCGGTGTATAGCTGCCCGTCCATATAGGAACGGTGTAATGAGCCCGCGTCCGTGCCTCCCGCGTCCGGGTGTAATCGCCCACCTGCAGTGGTGTGTCTGCCCGGCCGCCCGTTGGGCGACACGGTGTGATGCTGCCCGGCCATGTAGGCACGGTGTTATATAAAAAAAAACATACTTTATAAAGCATGCATGAGAGCCCAAGTGAAAGCTACAACTCTATCGGAGTGGCGTAAGGTCGGTAGCCTCCGATTGCATTATGGAATAATCACGGTCATCATGTCTCACCTTGAAGGAACTAGTATTATAAGGCGAGACTGTCAACGAAGAATGACGTTAAGAGAAAACATGGAAGGAAATCATAAGCCCTGTACGACGACAACTCATATACCTTGGAGTCTTTAGAAAATAAGATCAAGATCTAATTTGATACTTTCATACTCATCTTAACTCCTTAACTTGAGACTCTTAGTCATGGAATCGTTCTTGTCATACTCATCATAGACATATTCTTTTCCTTAACTTCATCGTTACCATTGTTATCATAGAATTTCTCTTATTAGAATGGTTACAACACTTGTCGTTTGATAAATGAAACAATAAAGAAAGTCCGGGAACAATGGGCCCACCTCGGGTCAAATGAGGCGGCGTACACAATTTACGTACATTACCTTTTATGACATTACTTATGAGAGTTTAGGATAGTCGGGAGTTGTTCATGCAAGTTCTAGGTGTTTAGGAAGCTTTTTCAACATTTCACACAATTTCTAGTTCAATTCTACTGAATGAATAGTAACTAATTTCAATCTCGGATTTCTAGGAAAGGAATTATCCCCAAGGCCCGCATTCAAGCCTACTACGTCTAAGACATGCCAAAGAAGGAAAGTGAAGTCTTACATACCTTTTCCGCCTTGTACGCCGCTCCAAATTCAGCTCCCACTTTCGTCAAAATCTACGAATTGGTCACATATACCAAGTAGTGATTAGAACCTTTAGAGGTTAAATCTTGAGTCGACACTTGTCTAGAGAAATTTCGACAGCATTTCCCCTGTAAATGCGCCATCCCACCAAGTTCAACTTGGCCAATTTCAATCAACAACAACCCCGGGAATTCAACCCGGCCAAACTATCAACAACAATTCCAACAATTATTCTAGCAACACTCATAACATTCAATTTCAACTCACGTAATATTCAAAACAATTCAATCAACATACCCCTTCACCCAACATCTTCCAATTTCAACAAGAACAATAACGACTTAATTCTTTCTTCCGAATTCACATACTTCATCAACAATTCCATACGTTTACATTATCATTTCTATTAACACAAGAAACTTTGTTGAAACCTCATAACGTTCCAAATCAGTCCGCTACACTTACTTCTTCAATTTGGATCATCAAACATTCATTTCATGCCAAAGAATTTATAACAACGACAATCAAAATACTAAATAACATTGTTTCATTTCTTACATACTAAACAGCCCCTACTCGGCTACATCCACAACATACAACATTCCACGAGTTTCCTTCATTTTCTACTCATTACAACAACACATAAACATGTTGAATACACTTAATCTCTTACTTTAACACAACACACACCACACGGCCACACATGTGCACCCACGGCCATACTCCAATTTCTATACTTCCATGATTTTTGTTCATTTTTGCATGCTACAACACTCCTAACCCATGCATGACATATAATAGAGAAGATTAAAGCATACCTTCTTCACCCACTCCTTGCTCTTCGGCCAAGCTTTGTTCTTGCAAAACAAATGGTTTCCTTCTTCCAACAACTACTCCACATGATAGAGGACCTTCCAATTAGTGGGAAAACATGAAGAGAATATTTTTCCAAGACCAAGATCAAGGGGCTGTTTTTGGCCAGCCCTTGGCCGTCCCCTTCTCTCTTCCTTTCTTCAACTTTTCTTGAATTTTCTAGAGCTCAAAATGATGAAAGCTTGCCTCCTTTGATCATCACACACCTATATATAGTAAAAATGGGGCACATGGCCGGTCATGTGCCCCTATTTTCCCTCCAATTTTTTTTTAATTTTCTCAATTTCTCTAGAGTTTTCTTTAAGTCATCAAAAGATGACTAAGTCTTGCATGGACATAAATTATGCATTCATACATGCACATGCCTCCTACAATATGAGGTGAGCACATGTCTCTCTTTATGGCTTGAAACTATTGGCCAACATATAGGTGGGGCCCACGGCCACCTTGGCCTTTTTGGCCATTTCATGAAATATTTGTTTCCACTCTTAGCCTTTAATTTCTCCTTATTCCAAATTTATCCTTAACGCTCCACACCAATAAAAATGAATACACAACTTACGCATTCTAGAAAAAAAATTATAACCTTGTCCTCAACTTCCCACCATTTACTCGGAATATTCAAATGTACGAATTGCGAGGTGTAACATCCTATGTCTAAAAATGTCCGTAACTTTCATAGACGGAACCGGATTGCTTTGATATGCTCGCAAATGATTCTATAACGTATAATGCCCGTAACTTTCATAGGCGGGCTCGGATTGGTTTGATGTATGACTACGGTCCCTACGCTTCTTCGATATGCTCATGATGTTTGATATGTTTCCCGTTGGCGTCCGAAAGATATTTGATATAATTATTGTCCCGACTTTCAAATGACGGTTCATTTAGATTATTTCATTGAGTCTTTGAAAGTGATTTATGTGCATGTGGTTTCTCACTACCGCTCGTGCGAGCCGTTATTACTTCCTTCACCGCGTCCCGGCCGGGACATGTATTCGTGCGGCCACCGCATTATTCACCGCGTCCCTCACTAGAGGGCGGGGCACGTTATTCACCGCGTCCCTCACTAGAGGGTCGGGGCACGTTATATGATATGATGATGATATGATGATATGGGGAGGCGGCCAAGATGGCATATGATGACTTCATTCACCGCGTCCCTCACTAGAGGGCCGGGGCACGTTATATGTACATGATATGATGATTTTACTTACCGCGTCCCTCACTAGAGGGCCGGGGCACCTTATATGTATATGATGACATGATGACATGATGGCATGCATATGATGATTTTATTTACCGAGTCCCTCACTAGAGGGCCGGGACACGTTATATGTATACATGATGATTTTATGATAATGATATGCATGATATATGTTTTCAAAGGCAAGTCTTATGATTTTCTGATTATTATATGTATTTCTGTAAGTCCTATGTCAATTATGATCCTGTTTACCGTACTTCATGCTTTACATGCTCAGTACATATTCCGTCTCGACCCCCTTTCCTGGGGCGTTTCATGCTACGGCGGTATATACGAGATGATTAGAAGATGTTCCGGTTGGATTGGCGAGCTCCATTTCCTCCCGGAGTGCCGCCAAGTCGAGTGTTTATATTATGTTATCTTGGTTTATGTTAGAGACTTTGCGGCATGTGGTCACGTGCATATAACATGTCAGCTTTGTAAACGGCTATGTAAGCCGATGTATCATCATGTATTATGTTACAGATTTGTTATGATTACAGGTTTTATTTTATTTGAAAAAGATGAAAAGTATGTTATTCTTTGAAAATCTTTCCTTATGCATTCTGTCATGATTTAAGGGCCCAGCATGATTATGAGTATAACGAGAGTCAGCGGGTTCGCTCGACCCTTAGTAAGGGTCGGGTACCCATCATGCCCTATCGAAAATTAGGGTGTGACAATAACAATAGCTACCATTCCAGCACCTAAATGGCCCCGTATGAAGCTTTATATGGAAGGAAGTGCAGATCTCCAATAGGATGGTTTGAAATAGGAGAGGTACAACTGATAGCCCCTGAGTTGATTCAACAAGCTGTAGAAAAAGTCAAGGTGATCCGAGACCGATTATTAACAGCCCAAAGTCTCCAAAAGTCTTATGCGGATAACCGCCAGCGAGATCTAGAATTTCAAGTTGATGATTGGGTATTTCTGAAAGTGTCACCAATGAAAGGAGTGATGAGATTTGCCAAGAAAGAAAAGCTAAGCCCTCGATATATTGGACCCTATAGGATTATCCGTTAGGTGGGTCAAGTAGCTTATGAATTGGACTTGCCTTTAGAGCTTGAACTAGTCCATCCAGTTTTCCATGTCTCAATGCTCCGCAAATGTGTTGGAGATCCTATAAGATTGTGCCAATAGATGATGTTCAGATCACAGAAAAGCTAGCCTATGAAGAAGTGCCTATTGCCATACTAGACAGGCAAGTACGGAAACTTCGGAATAAGGAAGTGGCTTCAGTTAAGGTCTTATGGCGAAATAACAACCGAGAAGAGATGACTTGGGAAGCGTAAGAGAAGATGAAGTCTACATATCCGCATCTATTCAGCCCCCAGAAGAGATCTATGATGAGACATCAAGATTATACGGTATGTACGCTTTACTTTTATGCATATGGGTTGTGTGTGGCCAATTTATATTGCTATTGTGTTGTGGCCCCGTGAGGCAATGTTATTATGGGTTGTTGTGATAGGATGGTAGTGCCATATTACAGGGGAGACTCTGGCAAAATTTTTATAAAATCCCCGATGACTTAACATTTGAGGACGAATGTTCCAAAAGGGGGGAAGAATGTTACACCTTGGAAATTTCCCCTTAGCATAAGGTTAATGGACTCACGAAGGGCACGACGTATACGAGGTTTGGACAAGTAAGAAATAGTCTTTATGGTCCTAATTAAGATTTCCAAAGATATTCGAGTTAAGGAAAGAAAGTTGTTAAGGAAAGCGAGTTATAAGTTGAGTGTGTCGAGCAAAATTACGAGCATTGAGTTAATGATATTTTAATGATACTTTGAGGAAGAGTTATAACGTCCCTTAGATTGCTAATGAAGTGATAAAAAAGTGTTAAGAAGGTTCCATAAGGATTGTAGAACAAACGAGACGACAGGAACAACTTTGGTGGAAGTGTGAGTTCCACGACCATGTTCCACGGACCGTGGAAGGTTCCGTGGAACTGCCAGCAGAGATGGCGGCTGGCTGTTCATGAACCACGACCAGAACCACGGCCAACACAAGGTTCCACGGACCGTGGAAGAGTCCGTGGAAGTCCCGACGGGCTGAACTTAGTTCAATTATATAATGATGTTCCCACTTCATTTATTTCATTTTCCACACCCTTCTTCAACCTCTCAAGACCTCTAGAACCTTCCATATATTTCATCCACAGGAAAACAAAGGAAATCAAAGATCAACAACAAGAATTGAAGTGAATCAAGTGTATGAAACCTCACTAAAGTCATCCAAACCAAGAAATCCCAAGAAAGGTGAAATAGGGTTTTGTAAAGGGTGTACTACCATTCAAGGCTTATTCCTCCATCATCTAAGTTGAATTTCATGACCTTACCATGTTGCTTGAAGCGTTGATAGGTTGAAACACTTGAATTGTAGAAGAGTATAGAAAGTGAGTCATAAATGGGTGAATAGTGTCATTATTGAGTAGTAGTTGGAATGAATCAAGAAAATGGATATATTGAGATTATATATACGTTATAAATGAAATTTAGAACATGGAATAAGTATTGCATGAGAAAGAACGTGATAATGGACTTTGGTCATGATTATGGAGAATTTGGAGTGAGATCGTGAAATACGAATAATGAATGAATGACGATTGTTGTTATGATATTGTGATTAATGTTATGAATGTTGGGAGTTGATATGGAATATGGCGGAAGTCGTATAAACAAAGGAAACGCTGCCCAATTTTCTTTAGCTTTAAGAAGCACGTTCTTATAATGGTGTAGCTAATATCGATACGAATTCTCTTGAAGGTAAAACGTGTGCATTCAAGGAGAACAAGAAAGCGAGAGAATAGTTAAACGACGAAGGTATGTAAGGCTCAACCTTTCTTCCGAAGGCATGAATCCTATGCATGATTTTCCTCCTTCTTTATGAATTTCCTATACTTCGAAGGACCAAAAGCCTATGTTCACGAATAGTCATATGAGATAAGAAATACGCTACGATTACGATGATGATAATGATGTTGACTATGATCCATTGATGTCTTCCCTATGTGTACTCACCTTAAAACGTTAGTCACTCCACGGTGAGATGTAACGCTTATGATTACTCCATAACGTAATCGGGGGTCCACGACCTTACGTCACCCCGACACAGCTATAATTGCTTTCAAGTTCTAATACATGTTTGATGTTATATGTATGATGATGTTAAGTTATGATAAATTCATGATATGTCTATGAAATGAATGATAATGATAAGTGTATGATATGTACGATGATGTGATTCCACCGCGCCTAGTTGGCCGGACATGTCACCGCTAAGGCGGGTCGCTGAGATTCCACCGTGCCTAATTGGCCGGGACATGTCACGCTACGGCGGGGTCGGCTATGATTCCACCGCGCCTAGAGGGCCGGACACGATCACCACTAGTGGGTTGCATATGATGGTTACCCGGACGAGGGTTAACGATATGATGATGTATGATTGATATGATGATGCATGTATAGTATGTTAATGTATATGCTATGATGATCTCTATGATATGCTACGTATGATATATGTATAAAATAAGTCCACACAAAAGCTATATCTCCATCCATGCCTTATGATTTTCCTATTATGTTCCTTTCATTCATGCCTTACATACTAAGTACAATGTTCGTACTGACGTCCGTTTTCTTTGGACGCTGTGTTCATGCCCACAGGTAGGCAGGGAGGTGATCCAGACTCATAGGAGCTAGTAGCTGATTGAGAGCACTCCATTTTCCGGAGGTGCCATTGATTAATCTTTTGGTACACATATGTATATATTCATATTTTGGGCACGACGGGGTCCTGTCGCGTCCATATGTTTAGTACTCTAGTAGAGGCTCGTAGATACGTATGTGTGGGCAATATGGTCTCACCGGTCTTTATGTATATGTATGTATATATATTATTTTGATAGCCGAAGGGCTTACGTTTATGAAAGCAAATATGTTTCAAATGTTAATAGTTTTCTATGATCACGAGTATATATTATAAATGAGAGCAGACGAGTAGCAGAATGAGCGGTGTTCGGTGGTTAGCCCCGAATACCCGTCATGGCTTGTAGTCCGGGTCGTGACAAATTGCCTAGTATATTGTTCCTTGTGGGATTCGACCCCGACTCATAGTTGGGTAATTATATTGCATACGACCGTGTACACTTTCTCTTTGAGGAGTGGATTTGGAGTTTATTAATTTTAGTCCGTTGTCGGGGGAATACGGTTTTGAAATTACTAAATAGTGTTTGCTTTGATTGAAGTCTTTTGCTTATTCCATCACACCTTGTTTGCTACTCTGTGTAAACCAGGTGAACATGAATCAGAATCAGCAAAATCAACGCGATCTTTAGTAACGTGGGAATCGATTGAATAATCGTGCGAATGAATCAGATGATGAGAATGTTTTTGCCGATCTTGTTCCGCAGGAGGATTAAGCATCGTTGCTATTGTTCATCCTCGAGTTGGATTTCGCTAGCGTGAAAATTGACTCCTCTTTATACCGCTTGTGAAGCTGAGGATACTTTCGAAACTCTACCGAGAATGACCCTCAACGTCATTTGCAAAATTTTGGGGATGTGTGTGCTAATCACATCCAAAAAAATGTTTCACAAGATGCTATTCGGCTGAGGTTATTCAAATATTCCTTAGCTGGAGATGCAAGAAGATGGTTTGAGAAGCTGCCCCGAAATTCGATTACTACACGAAGAGCAGGATGGACTCGCTTTTCTCACAAAATGGTACCCTCCTAGCGTAAAGGCCGAAATTCGTGACAAGATCTATGAATTTAAGCAACAACCGGGGGAACAACTATATAAAGCCTGGGAGAGATTCAAGGAGTATTTGCAGAAGAGTGCGAATCATGGTTTTTTGGATTACATATTAATGGAGAAGTTCTACCGAGGGCTAGATCCGATTCAGCCTTGATCGGTTGCTAATAATACAAATTGATGGTTGCTTCATGAACAAATCTTATCGACGAGTGACCAACATACTTAACAAGATGACTACTCATAATCAGGCTTGGTACTCAAACAATGCTGATGTTATACCGTATAGTAGTGCTATGATCCAGAATATAGTAAAGGATAATCAAGA
>NW_026716109.1:0-18151 GCF_029784015.1 Lycium ferocissimum
CACATAAGTCGTACTTTCGTGGAGTCCTGAAAGTAAATACGTAATACAGTCCATGTCCCCGAAATCTTCTTTCCATCGTATTTACACCTCGCGTTTTTACACATTTGAATATTGCGAGTTAATGTATGAAGTTGAAGGACGAGGCTATATTTTAGTTTTGGTTGGATGCGCAAGTCGCTTATAATATTATTGGCAAGAAATGTTAATGGCAAATTTGGAATTCGAAAATTATCATTTATGACTTGTTGGAAAAAATTTGAAGGTGGCTATGGCCCATTATGAGTGCATGGCACATGTGATTAAAGGATGACTAGGTAATGCATGGAATTCATCCTTTATTAGAAAAGAATTCAAGAAACTTGGAAGGAAGAAAAGGAAAAATCTAGAAATTTGAAGAAAATTGGAGAAAGAAAAAGGAAGGGGAAAAACGTCCAAAGAGAGTGCACATGACTAAGTCATGTGCCTATGGTTATATATATATATGTGATGGTCAAAGGAAGACCACACTTCATCTTTTTATCTCCTAGAAATTTCAAGAGAAGAGAAGAAAAAGGAATGAGGGGGACGGCAAAGTGGGCCGGCCGAACAGGCCCTAAAATCTGACCTTGAAAAATATTTTCCTTAGGTTTCCATGCTAATTAGAAGGCCCTCTACGACATGGAATGGTTGTTGAAGCAAATCAATCGCTCGTTGTGGCTTTGGAGGATTCTAGCCGTGTAGAAAGATGGAGGAAAGAAGGTATGGTTCAATCTTTCTTGCATGTTTTATAAGTGCTTACGCATGTTGTGATGTGTAGAAAGGAATAAAGTTCTTGAGATTGTGGTGTTGTGTTGTATGGCCGTGTGTATGTAGTATGGCATAGAAGTGAAAAACTAATCTATTTAGCTTGTTGGATGATTGTATTATGAATGGTTGTGCATGTTGTAATGTAAAGGAATGAATGAAACTCATAAAGTTATGGTGTTGTATGTTGTGGCCGAATGGTGGCTGATTTGGGTGGAAGAGATGGACTAATTTTATTTAGTAGTTTGCTTGTTGTTGTTATAGATTCTATAATGAAAATGAATGTTTGATGATTTGTGTTGAAGTTGGAATGGTTACGGGCTGTTTGGGAGCCAACATAATTTGAATATAGTTTCTTGTTTTGATGAAAATAATGTTGATTGATATATGGAATTGTTGACATAGTTTATGAATTTGGAAGGAAAGGAATGAGTTGTTGATGTTCTCTCTTGAACTTAGGTGATTTCGGTTTTGTGGGGTAATGGATGGGTTGTTCCGAATATTATATGGATTGCTTGAAACGTTCTTAAATCATGTTTGAATGGTTTCGGATTAATAATTGAACGTATGATCAATAATGCGAGTTTGAATGCATGTAGCTTATTTGAAGGTGAATGAAAGGAAGTTGAATGGAATATTGAAATGTTGTTAGAATAATTGTTTGTATTGTTGTTGGTTTGGCCGGGTTGAATTCCGGATTGTTGTTGATTGAAATTGGCCAAAGTTGAACTTGGTGGGATGGAGTAGTTACAAGGGAAATGCCGCCGAAATTTCGGTAGGCAAGTGTACCTTAAGATTCAATCACTAAAGGCTTCTAACCAAGGTTTGGTAAATGCGACCATTTGTAGATTTTTGGCGGATTTGGAGCTCGAATTTGGAGAAGCGTAAGAAGCGGAAAAGGTATGTAAGGCTTCACTTTCTTTCTATGGCATGTCTTAGATGTAATAGGCTTGAATACGTGTCTCGGGGACTTCCTAGCTCTAGAAATCCGAGATTGAAAAATGGTTACTATTCATTCAAAGGTGGCATTGAACCAAAAGTGCTTGAATAGTGAAAGAAAGGTCGAAACACCCTAGGACTTGCAAGAATAAGACCCGATCCCCTAAGACTTCCATAAGTAACATTATGAAACGTATTATACGTAAATTGTGATACGCCGCCTCATTCGCCCGAGGCGGGCCCACTATTCCCTAATTTCCTCCTATGGCTCCCTTCGGTTTATTTCAATATTACGTTTAAAGGAAACTTTTGGATATTATCCGACTACTAAATAAGAATTGTTTTAACTAAACCCTTGAACCATGATTTTCTTTTCTAAAAAGTTTATAAATTTTTCCAAAATATTCTTTTCTTCAAAAAAGTTTACAATATTGAAAGTCTTAATGACTAAAGCAATGACTATGATTCTACGATGCCTATGTTCCTATGATGCCATGACCCTATGAATACTATGATCCCATGAAACGATCCTTAGTGATCCTATGAATGCTATGATCCTATGAATACTATGATTCTATGATGACTATGATTCTATGATGCTATGATGCCTATGATTCTATGACAACTATGATTCTATGATACGATATGCTATGTCTATGACCCGATATGCTATGACATGTTCTACGTTGATAGTCTCGCCTTATGATTATCGTTCCTTCAAGGCGAGACAAAGCGACCATGATTACTTCATAATGCGATCGGAGGGTTTCGACCTTACGTCACTCCGATAAGTACATGATTTCCTTGGGCTCTCTTATATATATAAATATGAACGAGGGGTTGGGGGATGGGATGCTTGAATACTTGAAAATTGGGAAGGAACTATGTATCATTGCCATGTATCCGTGGCTTATCATTGATATCACGCGCGGATGCCGGACGCGGGATATTATTCACTTAGGGCGGGAGATATTCGGCGCTATGTGGGCGGCGGCCGCCTCGTGCTATACTATGACCTGATATGACCAAGTAAGCATGCATGGCATCCGCTGTGGGCACTCATATGCACAAAGTTACTCTACTATCGGATGATATGTTCTATGTTATCGGTTATTATTCATATGCTCGGGTTACGCTTTTACGATATATTCCATGTGTACAGGATACTCTCTCTCTCTCTCTCTCTCGTTATGCTTTACATCTCTATACCGTTGTTGTACATGATCACATCTCTTTCTATGTTACGTTACTATTGCCTTACATGCTCGTACATTGCTCGTACCGACGCCTTTCAATTCGGGCGCGTTTCATGCCGTTGTACACCGAATGAGTAGAAGTCATCATAGAAGATGTTCCGGACAATAGTGGCAAGCTCCACTCGCCCGGAGAGTTGCCGAGTCAGCATACACGTGCTATGGTCCATGGTTACGATTTAGAGACTTTGCGTTACGCAGTCGTGGGTCAGTGTCGGCCTAAAAACGGAGTTCCGGTTGATGTTTCCTTTGGTTGATGTGTTTTTATTTAACGGAGTCCTCATATTTTCAAATTGTATTTATTTTGAGAAATGACGAAAAGATTTTCCTTTAAACAAAGAAAAAAAATTTACTATGCATTTTACTTTACTTTGTCTTATGATTCCAAGAGAACATGTGCGTACTAAGAGTCCGAGGGTTCGCTCGGCCCCGAATATGGGGTCGGGTGCCCATCACACCCTAGTAAAGTCGGGGGTGTGACAAAGTGGTATCGAGCGAGGTCGGTCCAAGGGTTGTCGCAAAGTCGTGTCCAGAGTCCTGTTTATGGGTGTGAGCCGGCCACATTTATAAAAATGTGGAGGTCGCGGGGCATTTAGGAATATTGACCATCTTTACCGTCATTAGATCGTGCGATAGAGCCAAGTCATAGGAAGTAAGATTCATCATATTAATCGTTGATTCCCGTAGGCGCCCAGTATCGGCGGAAGAAGGCAAATGATGATATGGAAAGTCAGAAAAGGTAAGATTGGACTGGTATACTTGTTCTGTTACGTGGAGCTGGACGCCAGACAGGAAATAGCCATACATGCGAGCGGAAGGTGAGCATCAGGAATTAAAAAGGGCAAAATGGTCATTGTAGAAGAAAGGACGTATTACGAAAATATCTCGGAAGTTGAGAGGTTTTGATTGGCTTCAGATCGAGTAATAAAGGTCATGTGAGGAAGCGGACGCGAAAATATCGGCGTTAAGGCACCGAATCTCAGTGAAGTTTTGAGGTTAAGCGTGCCCAGGTGGGAGCAATCCTAGGATGGGTGACCCCCTGGGAAGTTTACAAGAAATTCTACATATTCGGACATAAGAGACAAATAAAAGGTTAGAGTAACCTAAGGGATACTAGAGTGTATAGAATGGTTGGAAACCATAAGAAGACGCGTGGGACGAAGCAGACTAGCTCGGCGAGGAAGACAGAAAGCGCACCACAGTCCTGGAATTAGGATAGGCTTGAATAGCGTTTGGAAATATTTTGTGGGCTAGTTAGTAGTAATTGAATATATGTATATGTGAAGGTGTAGGATATCCCAAATATGATGGTATCGGTGGACATGTGAATCCCAGCAACCGAAGTTACGGTACAAAAGGTATTAATCGAGTAAGGGTACCGAAGTTCGAGTGGCAGCAAGAGTAAATGGTATAAGTGCTGCCAAGTAAGCTGTTATTATTCCACTGCAGATTAAGATTAGGAATGAGGATACGAGACGAAGTATAAATGGATAATGGTATAGGTGCGCCCCAAAAGGGGGAAAGCAGGTGAGAGAAATGTAAGGATGAGATCAAGACAGTTAATACGATAATATGTTTGATATGGATGCTTAGATTACAAACGAAACCCCCTTCATGGAAATAAGTCGGTGAGATCGGGAAACCGACAATGAGTGGATGGAAGTCTGGATAATGTTTAAGGTAATATGAGAAGTTCGCACAAACTTTGAGTAGTGCGACGCCAGAAAATGGACGAATATAAAGAGGAAGGGTATGACGAAGAGAACGGTATTGTATAGCTTAAGAACTAATGTGAAGGACGGAAAATAACTTCGAAAAGGGAGCTCCCCCGAGGTGCTTATGAGACCCCGTAAGACTAGTCGAACATTCGAGGACGAATGTTCCAAAAGGGGGGAAGGATGTTACACCTCGCATTTTTGCACATTTGAATATTATGAGTTAATGGCGGGAAGTTGAGGACGAGGCTATATTTTTAGTTTGGTTGGATGCGCAAGTCGCTTATAATATTATTGGCAAGAAATGTTAAGGGCAAATTTGGAATTCGAAAATTATCATTTATGACTTGTTGGAAAAAATTTGAAGGTATATACATGAGTGCATGGCACATGTGATTAAAGGATGACTAGGTAATGCATGGAATTCATCTTTTATTATTAGAAAAGAATTCAAGAAACTTGGAAGGAAAGAAAAGGAAAAAATCTAGAAATTTGAAGAAAATTGGAGAAAGAAAAAGGAAGGGGAAAAACGTCCAAAGAGAGTGCACATGACTAAGTCATGTGCCTATGGTTATATATATATATGTGATGGTCAAAGGAAGACCACACTTCATCTTTTTATCTCCTAGAAATTTCAAGAGAAGAGAAGAAGAAAAAGGAAATGAGAGGGGACGGCCAAGAGGGGCTGGCCGAACCAGCCCCTAAAATCTGACCTTGAAAAATATTTTCCTTAGGTTTCCATGCTAATTAGAAGGCCCTCTACGACATGGAATGGTTGTTGAAGCAAATCAATCGCTCGTTGTGGCTTTGGAGGATTCTAGCCGTGTAGAAAGATGGAGGAAAGAAGGTATGGTTCAATCTTTCTTGCATGTTTTATAAGTGCTTATGCATGTTGTGATGTGTAGAAAGGAATAAAGTTCATGAGATTGTGGTGTTGTGTTGTATGGCCGTGTGTATGTAGTATGGCATAGAAGTGAAAAACTAATCTATTTAGCTTGTTGGATGATTGTATTATGAATGGTTGTGCATGTTGTAATGTAAAGGAATGAATGAAACTCATAAAGTTATGGTGTTGTATGTTGTGGCCGAATGGTGGCTGATTTGGGTGGAAGAGATGGACTAATTTTATTTAGTAGTTTGCTTGTTGTTGTTATAGATTCTATAATGAAAATGAATGTTTGATGATTTGTGTTGAAGTTGGAATGGTTACGGGCTGTTTTGGGAGCCAACATAATTTGAATATAGTTTCTTGTTTTGATGAAAATAATGTTGATTGATATATGGAATTGTTGACATAGTTTATGAATTTGGAAGGAAAGGAATGAGTTGTTGATGTTCTCTTGAACTTAGGTGATTTCGGGTTTTGTGGGGTAATGGATGGGTTGTTCGAATATTATATGGATTGCTTGAAACGTTCTTAAATCATGTTTGAATGGTTTCGGATTAATAATTGAACGTATGATCAATAATGCGAGTTTGAATGCATGTAGCTTATTTGAAGGTGAATGAAAGGAAGTTGAATGGAATATTGAAATGTTGTTAGAATAATTGTTTGTATTGTTGTTGGTTTGGCCGGGTTGAATTCCGGATTGTTGTTGATTGAAATTGGCCAAGTTGAACTTGGTGGGATGGAGTAGTTACAAGGGAAATCTTTGCCGAAATTTCGGTAGGCAAGTGTACCTTAAGATTCAATCACTAAAGGCTTCTAACCAAGGTTTGGTAAATGCGACCATTTGTAGATTTTTGGCGGATTTGGAGCTCGAATTTGGAGAAGCGTAAGAAGCGGAAAAGGTATGTAAGGCTTCACTTTCTTTCTATGGCATGTCTTAGATGTAATAGGCTTGAATACGTGTCTCGGGGACTTCCCTAGCTCTAGAAATCCGAGATTGAAAAATGGTTACTATTCATTCAGTGGCATTGAACCAAAAGTGCTTGAATAGTCGAAAGAAAGGTCGAAACACCTAGGACTTGCAAGAATAAGACCCGATCGCCCTAAGACTTCCATAAGTAACATTATGAAACGTATTATACGTAAATTGTGTACGCCGCCTCATTCGCCCGAGGCGGGCCCACTATTCCCTAATTTCCTCCTATGGCTCCCTTCGGTTTATTTCAATATTACGGTTAAAGAAACTTTTGGATATTATCCCGACTACTAAATAAGAATTGTTTTAACTAAACCCTTGACCCCAATGCATGATTTTCTTTTCTAAAAAGTTTATAAATGTTTTCCAAAATATTCTTTTTCTTCAAAAACCCAGTTTTACAATATTGAAAGTCTTAATGACTAAAGCAATGACTATGATTCTACGATGCCTATGTTCCTATGATGCCTATGACCCTATGAATACTATGATCCCATGACGACTACGATCCTATGAAGACTGTGATCCTATGAATGCTATGATCCTATGAATACTATGATTCTATGATGACTATGATTCTATGATGCTATGATGCCTATGATTCTATGACAACTATGATTCTATGATACGATATGCTATGTCTATGACCCGATATGCTATGACATGTTCTACGTTGATAGTCTCGCCTTATGATTATCGTTCCTTCAAGGTGAGACAAAGCGACCATGATTACTTCATAATGCGATCGGAGGGTTTCGACCTTACGTCACTCCGATAAGTACATGATTTCCTTGGGCTCTCTTGCATGCTAAATATGAACGGGGTTGGGGGATGGGATGCTTGAATACTTGAAAATTGGGAAGGAACTATGTATCATTGCCACGGTCCGGTGGCTTATCATCCGGACGCGGGATGCCGGACGCGGGATTTATGGCGAGCCGGGAGTATTCGGCGCTATGTGGGCGAGCCGCTCGCGCGGTACTATGACCTCGATATGACCAAGCAAGCATGCATGGCATCCGCCCCCGTGGGCACTCATATGCACGAGTTACTCGCTATCCTATGATATGTTCTATGTTCCATGCGGTTATTATTCATATGCTCGGGTTACGACTTTACTCGATATATTCCATGTGTACAGGATACTCTCTCTCTCTCTCTCACATGCTATGCTTTACATCTCTATACTGTTGTTGTACATGATCACATCTCTTTCTATGTTACAGTCTATGCCTTACATGCTCAGTACATTGCTCGTGCGCGCCCCTTCTTGTGGGCGTTTTCATGCCGCGGTACACCGGATGAGTAGAAGTCATCATAGAAGATGTTCCAGCCAATAGTGGCAAGCTCCACTCGCCCGGAGAGTTGCCGAGTCAGCATACACGTGCTATGGTCCATGGTTACAGTTAGAGACTTTGCAGACAGAGTCGTGGGTCCAGAGTGTCGGCCTAAAAATAGAGTTCCTTTGGTTGATGTGTTTTTATTTTACGGAGTCCTCATATTTTCAAATTGTATTTATTTTGAGAAATGACGAAAGATTTTCCTTTAAACAAAGAAAAAAAAATTTACTATGCATTTTACTTTACTTTGTCTTATGATTCCAAGAGAACATGTGCGTACTAAGAGTCCGAGGGTTCGCTCGGCTCCGAATATGGGGTCGGGTGCCCATCACACCCTAGTAAAGTCGGGGTGTGACAATACATTACTTCTTGACTTCTTTAAAAGACTTTAACTGTCACTCTACTCTTTAGCTCTTAATCTCTATCCTTAGAGTTAGTTGTCAAGTAGCGATGAAGTTCCCTCATATAATAACTTTACATAGCCGCTCTGTGCTTTAACTATCATCAGCTGGTATAATTCTGACATATTTTTTATTTGACATGTAAATTCACCGTCATCAGTAACCAGCTTGTTCTGATCGTCTCACTAGTCTTTATGTTTTACCTTGCCTTCTCCTCTCTTACCTTACAACCAGTATCGGGATAAATCTTTGGTTCAACCATGGCCATGTCCTATTTTCCCTCAGTACTAATTCTATCTCGGTAATTTGGCTTAACCCATCTTTACATCTTTCTGTAATGTACCCAAAATATCATAACCGCATTGCCATTATTGAGTCCTTACTCCTCTTATCAAGTATTCATTCTCTTGGTCTTACGCTTAACATACAAATATTCATAGGTTGCATAACTATTCTTGTACAATTTGTATAAGGTATATTCATTCTTAGACATAGTCTTCCCGTCTCCTGGTTCATTCTGCTTTACGTATCTCCTCCGTTCTGAAATTCGCTCGTAACTTATCTTGTCATACTCCTTTCCCTTCCTTTATTCACCTTTTGATTTTCTCACTTCCTACTATAGGAGATTTTCTATCTCTTTTCTTTGCTACTTATAGGTCGCAATATCATTAGCGAACAGCTCTATTGTCAACATCTTAGCCTCTAATCTGGCATAACATTGCTATCTTTCACAATATCTTTTAAGTTACTCGTGGTCATTCTCTTGTAGTATTCTTTCTTCTTTTTAAAAGCACCCACTCTTTAATGTCATATCATTCAAGACCTTTACAAAAATTTCCCAATACTGTCTCAATTACCATTCTGACTTCTGTCCCTTTATTTCTGGCCTTCAGATCTTACTAACTTTGTTTCAAAGACGGATCTTACACAAGATCAACATCCATATCAACTATATTGCGATTGTCGATTGTATCCATCTTACACTTTCATTTCTCGCACCGCTTCCCCCTTAAGGGTGTACTTATACCATTATCCGTTTATATTCTGCTCTATGTCCCTATTTCCAATCTCACATTCATCCGATCCTTTTTCCCAATTCACTTGGTATACTATACCATATCTATGTCTTTCCCCCTATGATCTATAACTTTGATTACCCACGTACGAAACTTTAACGAAATCACAAAGCGACGAGAGCCTTTCTATATATATAGTGCAAAATCTTATCTGATAATCTGTACTCAAGTAATGCGACCAATAGAGCAACTCATCCAAGGCCATATTCTACTCACTCCAGTCAATAGTTAATTAGTACTTGTAGTCGTTCCAATCTCAACTAGGCAGCATTTATATTCCGACGATAAGTGTCCAAAGTTCTCTTGAAATATTATCTTTATCCCAACCTATATCATCTGTTTCCTTTGATGAATTTATAATACACTATTTATTCCTCGAGCCCACCATCTTTGTCACTTAAAGATTCCACTGTTTTCGAGGTGAAGTTGTGTGCACGCAGTACCCCTTTATGCCCTATGCCCTTTTTACCCTTGTTGTGTGCTCGGTACTGACTTCTAACTTACTCAAAATCACATCAAATTCATCTTAATGATAATCTTATTTTATAACCTTGTCGTTGTACTATACCTTTAAGTTCATAACTATATACTTCCCTTTCGTTCTATACTCGTACTCAATTAATTACGTCTATCTTGGGTGCTTCTTGTAGAATTCCTTTATCATTTCTCCCGTCCATGTCTATCTTTTATTCTGCACACGAGAAATCTTATGCTACCTCTGTATCACTCGGAACACATTACTTCTGCATAATCTTTTTTCTCATTTTCAAAACGTATTCTGTTCATCCATCTTATCGTATCATACTAGTCATTCCCTAGCACTCATTCTACCTCGTTGCTCATCTTTCTACAACTTCGTCTTTCGCAGTTCCATCACTTATAGTACTCGTGTCCTCAGCTATACAACGTCGTAACCTATTACTATACTGTTATCTCGCTTTTTTCTTCTTTCCTTCTCTCAGTTCCTCTTTCTTTTCTTGTACTCGCTATCATTTCCGTTATCATACAACCTTTATTCCACACTTTCCCTACAGAACTTGATAAGTCTTTCTTATTCCTTCTATAGCTCACTTTTATACTTTAGTCACATAGATCACATCATATCTCTTAATCTTTTCCTCACTAGGCTTTACTCATTTTCACGACAATCCTCATTATAATCACATTATATCCTGTCGTAATCAATCCTATAGTGTAACACTTCTTAACCTTATTCACGATTCTTACTATGGGTTGATTACACTCGGTGGAGTAAGCGTACTTGACCTTTCACCCTTTCTGGTCAATCTTACCCTTAATATCTCACAAGCTGTCTTATCAATACATTCATATCCGTCACAATTCTTTTCCTCTGTACTCTTGTCTTAATCATACTATTACTTCCTTTAACTATAAACTCGTCGTAATTTATCCCTGCTTATCAATTCGGTCGGTACCTTAATAGCGCTCCATCAAGATCTACCAGCCTTTTCTAAATCACCTCTTAGGATTACAAGCCCTCTCTAACTTCTTTTTACCATATCGATATCGACCTTCTAATTACTATTACCCCCAATTCAAAGAATTAACTTGTTTCTCGATTCGGTAGTACTACTTAACTTAGTCAAATCCTATTATTACTATTGGTACAACCTTTCAAGTCATATCACAAACCTATGTCTTATTCTTTTTTTTATTTCTAGGAAAATTTTGGCGAGTTTCCCTCTCGTATTTCTTCATCTCGAAACTCCGCACGCGATGAAATATATAGGTGCCTCACGGCCAACATATACATATATATATATCATATCATATCACAGCCACACAGGGCTCTCAATATCAACAACAGTATGAAAATGATGAACTTACCTCGTATGTCCAACTCAATTGCACCTATTACACTTTCCTGTTTACTTTCTCTTTCAATCTTCGATTTTACATCTCAATCATACTTCAAATACCTTACCCGACATACATATTTCCTACCGTTGCTTACCTGCGTACTCTTGTGACTTCCAATATCATCAGTCGCCTTCTTCTGTCAATACCGTTCTTCTGCTGAAATTAAGGGTTAGTATAAGGAATCTCATTTCCTATGGCTTGGCTCTATCGCACGATCTTAGATATGAAAGAAAGGTAACATCCTAAATGCCTCGTAGGCTCCGGTTTATAGATGTGGTGCGACTACAACACACCGATAAACAAGACTCTACTAGACACGGTCGTAGACACTCCGAGGATGAACGCTCTCGATGCCACTTTTGTCACGACCCAACCCCGCAGCCGTGACTAGTGCCCGAGTGAAACTCGTATACACCTGTTAACTATAATCAGCTCACACTTAGCATAATAAGGAACTTATATATAAAAGGGCAAGACGTCGTCTCGAACTGTCGCATATATAGACACATCATAGCAACCTGTCTCCTGAGGAGTTACAACTTTCAACAGATAGCATCGTATATAAGCCGGCAAGGCTATCATAACACACTACTTTCAGAACATATATATATCTACGCAAGCCGACAAGGCTCCCACTACGCACAACATCCCAAAACATATACATATACGCAAGCCGACAAGGCTGTCACTACGAATGGGAACGCCCCAAAACATAAATCACACGGACAGAATAGAACAGTAATCGTATACAACCCACACATATGTCTACAGACCTCTAAGAGTATCAACCGTGACATATGACGGGACAGGGCCCCGCCGTACCCCTGAATACACATATACATATCTCGAAAGATCTGTGCCAAAGTCTAGACTCCGGAACAACGGAGCACTCCACGACGGCTGACGAGAAATCCTAAGCTGAAAGTTACCAAAGCGAGCATTTGTACCTGCGGGCATGAAACGCAGCCCCCCGAAGAAAGGGCGTTAGCACGAAATATGTACTGAGTATATAATGCATGAAATACAGTAAACAGGATTATAGCCAAAATAAGAAGTATAGAAAACAAACGAGTACAATAACCAGAATACCAAAATGCTTGCTTTTGAAACACAAATCATACATGTCAATATCATATATCATATCCGGCTTCATTATAGGACTCGGTGGAATATGGTCGCCACCGTCTTTGGTGCCATAACACAAAAGATACTCGAACGCGTGATAACTCCGTATTGCGACGCAACTCCAGTATCACGAAGATAACCTCCAGATCACAAAGATAACTCCGTATCAAGATAACACCATAACACACATATATATACCGTACCCGGCCCTCTAGTGAGGGACTCGGTGAAAGATGTAATAACAGAATGTACAAACAGAGTAGTAAGTAATCATATGCATATAAATCATCTTTTGAGACTCAATAGATAAGTAGACTAATCAACGCTCGAGTATCAGGACGATAGTCATGTTCAGTACTCTTTGAATATCATTATGAACTATATCAAAATAAGGCCTCAGGAATAATAGACATGTATTAAGTTAGTCCGAGTCAGTTTATAAATGTTATGGACATTATGCATTATAGAATCCTTTAAGAATAGGAACTCTTATGCATCATTTACGATCCATCATACAAAAGATCACGGGGACAATAGCTCAACTATATTAAGAATCCTAATATCAAGAAGTGAATAAGAATCATAAACATGCTCGGAACTTATGAATAGAAAGTTACCCCAAAGCTCATATCGTATCTTACTTACATCTAGACATGCCAAAAAAGAAAGGATGGCTTTACATACCTTTGCGTTTATACACAACACAACCCGTATACGTTTAACCCAATAGTACTTGCTAAACTATATTAAGATGTCAAGAACTACGATTAGGCTACGAGGAAATTCGAAACGCATCCTAACGTTAGTAACTCCTTTCTAAATAATTTGACGACAGTTCCTTTACATTCAAACCAACCACATACAATAAAGCCAACATCAATGATCATACGTTCAAGTGGTAACCCGAGGCCATTCAAACAAGACTCGAGAATACTTCGGACAACCCGCACAATATTCTAAACAGCCCAACCAACATACAATACAACCCGCAATCTTCCAAACTCAACAAGAACAACAACAACACATTCTTTCCTTCCAAATTCATGAACTATACCAACAATCACACGTTAACAACATCATTCACACAATTGCAAGAAACTATATTAACATCATATTAGCTTCTACAACAGCCCACAAACGATTACAACTCCAACTTGAATCATTAAACCTTCATTCTCACCATAAAATCCATAACAACAACAACCAAAACATCAAGTAAATCAATTCACCATTTCCCTACACAAATAGCCCCTACACGGCCTCAATATCTACATACACAATTCCATGATTTCTATTCATTTCTACATACCACAACACGTTCAAACCATCCACAACACATGCAAAAGGAGATTAAACCTTACCTTTGATACTTGGCTTTTCAACTTGGATCCAACTTGTGCCTTGAATTTATACTTGTTCTTGTTGCCCTAAGACCAATTCCACATTATTGTACACCTTCCAAGGAGTCGAAACACTTGAAGAAAAATCAAATTTGATTCAAATCACTGAAGCTTTCACTCTCGGCCTGACATGAGAAGTCTCTCTCTCTATCTCTTAATTTTCTTTTGTTTGTGAAGATGATAAATGATTCATTAGTCATCAATTTCCCTTTATATATGCCACACATGATGGTGACACATGTCCAGCTTGTGACATGTGTCCCATTATCCTTCAAGAGCCAATCACATTCGGCCATATGTTGTGGGGCCACTTTGTGGTCTAATTAACCATAATTAATCATAATCCCCAGCTAACAATTTCATCATGGTTAATTAATCTCTCAATCTTCACTAATATTTCCATACCAAGTAAAATTTATAAGCAACTTGTGCATTGAAACAAAATCGGAAGTTAAAAGTCTCTACCTCCTATCCCAAAATAGTCTTGCCCTTGACTTGTCGCGATTAGCTTAAAATATCCCAGTGTACAAAAATACGGGATATAACACAATCGCTTGAATTCCATACCAAAATCAAGGGCAAGATACTGAGTTATATAAGAAAGAGTCGAACTCGAATCGATTAGCGAATATGCTTCAAAATAACATATAGTTAGAATACATGCGGACCACACATATCCGAGACCAAACAACTCCTATGGAAGAGCCAAATCACGAGAAATAGAGCTTTTCTTTGTAATAAACGACCCCGAAAGATAAAAATACATCCCAAATAAGAATAGCATAGCCCTCGGGGGGACTTCTAATGACTAGAACACTCAAGTCTCACACATGGAATAAGGGGTTTACCTTCATCTCACTTTTCCCGCAGTTAGATACTCAAAAGGTTCAACACTATATGCTTTGACTAGGAAGCGTACAATATATCAATCTAGACAATATACTCCGACAAGAAGCCTAATTCAACAACACATGATTCAAGCCTAACTTACCTCATGCCAAAACTGAAAATAACAAATTAAAGCCTAAATCAACTCAATCATCTTCTTAAATCATCATTCCTCAAGCGATTGTTTTCGAGTTTCAAGCTAAAAATAAAGTTCTTCTACTAAACATCAAAATAGTACAGATCTTTCAACCCAATAAGAATATAACCTTAATGTACGATAATTCTTAATTCACTACAAGAGGCCCTCAATTGTTCACTTCACCTAACCTCCGATTACTTGAAACATATCACACCTTAATTATTCCTTTCGGCCAAACATGATTTTTGGCAGAGTTCTCCCCGTAACAAGGACTACTTTTGTTTCTATACCTGTCTCAATTTATCAACAATGAAACCCTACAACAACCATATATACCAAACACCTACAATACAATTTCACCGACTTTGTACAATCCATCAAATTATGCATCGAACAACGCGCACTCCACTAAAGACCATTGTTCGCTTAGTTAACATCTGGCACACGAGTTAAAGTCATCTCCATAAAGCACGAGTAACGAACACGTCAGAATGATCCTAAAGAAAGTTCAAGCTCTATAGCACAATCTAGAATCAAGAAGAATGAGAAACACCTATTAATGTCCTGGTAGTCTTTCGATTATGCAGGTGATCGGTACACGCGAAGGAAGACTACCACTGAACACGGCCCCACAGAAACAGACAACTCCTAGGACACATTTAATCCTAGGCTCTGATACCAAGTTTGTCATGCCCCAAAACCCACCCGAGACGTGGCCAGCATCCGACGTCATGAACAACATCAGAAGAGCCTAAATGATACAATAGTAACACTTGAACTCGCCAGGTTCAACATTCGCCTCCAATAGTTTATAAAATAAAGGTAAACAAATCATGCATATAAGAATTAAATCAGCAGAGCTCTTTAGTTATCTATACTTGTCAAACATAACAACGTTCCCAAAAGTTAATCAATAACTCAACAACCACCCACAAATGTATACTAGGGAGCTTCTAAGATAAAGGAATACTAGTCTAACTTATCGGGACGCAGCTCGAAAAACTAATGTAATGAATAAATAAATAGGGTGTCCTACGAATGAATGTGTGGGCTCACCAAATCGGTAACATGATAAGTCCTTCTAAGCGTGCGAAGTATCAAGATCCCGCTCTTCTCGTTACCTAACATACCATCAACAACAATGGTATCTTGAGTACTTGTACTCGGTGTTTCTGTCTCGGGGACCACAAGCAGTATATGAAACAATTTATAAAATACATAAAGAAATCAGTCCAGAAAAGATAGTATAAAACAGTTATTCCACTTTGTGATTCTTAATATCATTTGTTAAACAGTTTACAAGCCATTTCAAAATCCAGTTTCAATTATGCTTTAAATCAATCAGGCATAAATACCAGTTCCATAATAAAGATGGATATCAAAATCGCCCACGTAGGACCAATTCCTTTCAATTATGCCTTTCAAATTGATCATGATTGTCAACATAAGTTCCATGAGAGAATAAGAATATCACACATGCCAATACAGGCCCAAGAATCAATCCTATCGAAGGGATGACCATAGAAGTTCCCTAAACACTGCGAAATACGGCGAAATATGGATTCATAGTGGCTACTCTTCCTCCCGAATAGCAAGGCCATTAATACACCTCAGGTAGCGAACCCGGAAGTGGCCACTATTCCTCCCGAATGGCAAGGCAATTAATACACTAGGATCCACAGTGGCTACGCTTCCTCCCGAATAGCAAGGAAAACACAACAACAAGATCCATGGTATAGAAGCCGATTCACAATTTATCTCAAAGTAGTCACACCATCAATAAAATTAAAGATCGAAAGATTAAGTCATTCCAGTCAATGTTTTGAAAAAGTATAACTCCTTTACAAAGATTTCCATGTCTCAATTCATCAATAAAAATGTCATTACCAACTCTTAACCATCAATATTAAGCATCTTTCATAGAGAAAAACATTCATAATATCTTATACATATATAGGGTTTGTTACAATCTAGGTTTAATGTGGGTTTGTCCCCTCACACATTAACCACGATTTAGACATGAATTAGAGTCTCCAGCTTTTGTGCCCTTCAATAAAACGGACATAACTTTTTGTACATAGCTTTGTAGCAGAGTGGGCAACCTACCATTGGAAAGCTATTTCAAAGATATACAACTTTCATTAGGAAATGTTTCCAAATTCGCAACACTTTTTCATAACAATCGCCCAAAAGACAGACCTACCAAAACCTAGGCGAAGTTAAGAGCCGTTAAGAACTTCAGTTGTTGGTTTGACTTCAAAACGATCATCTTCCACCCGAATTCATCAAGAATGGATTCATATAGGTATAATATCATCTTAACACTAGATTTTTTTTACATATTCACACCTAACCCAAATTTACGGAGTGTTACAATTTCCCTTAAGTTTGTGTTAATATGGTGGGGAGAATATTCTGGAGCTTTCAAGACTTTTGGAGAAGGTAGGAAATGAAAATTATGAACAAGGGTCATCCATTTATAATTGGAATTAGAAAGTTACAGCGAGGCGGTTCGACGAGCGTGTGGACGACCCGTCGACGTGTCGACGAGCGGGTCGACGACCCGTCGACATGTGGACGGTCCGTCAACTTGCATCGTCGACCTGGGCCTACAGATCCAAAGTTGCAGAAACATGATGGTGCATAATTACTGTCCGTCCACATGTCGATGGCCCGTCGAAGCTGACTGATGTCTGCAGATCTCCCCGAATCAGTTTAGATTGCGTCGATTCGATTCATTCAACTTCCTAACTCGTCGGGGCCACGAAGAATACCTGCCGTACATTTGTACAAAGTGGTAAGACACTTTCTCTTTCATAACTCAGGCACGGGTCTCCATTCCCGAGTCATACCCGGCTACGAACCATAAGTTCTACTATGACGAAAACGAGAGGCGTAACATTCCCTCTCCCCCCCTCCCTCTTAGAAACATTCGTCGTCGAATGTTGGGTTCTCAAGATTTCTATAAATATTTTGTCAGAGTTTCTCCTGTAATATGGTACTACCATCCTATCCCAGCAACCTCAAATAACACCGCCTCACAGGGCTATAATAACAACAGCAAGAAAATATAGCCACACACAACCCAAAGACATTAAAAGAAAGTATTACATACCTGAGGACAATGGCGTCTCATCTTGAACTTCGTCCTGAACCTTTTTAGGGGTGGAAATAAATACGGATACCTGGACTTTATATCTTCTTCTATTTCCCAAGTCATCTCTTCTTTATTATTGTTTTTCCACAGAACCTTAACTGAGGTTACGTCTTTTTCCCCAGGGACTTGCCTTTTGTTGGAAGGGGATTTTCGTTTTCCCTAACGAAAATTTAGGCACCGGAAGGGTCT
>NW_026716110.1:0-18549 GCF_029784015.1 Lycium ferocissimum
ATTTGAAAACCAATTATTCCAAAGACATAAGTAAGCTATTATTCCATTACATTACGAATGTCAAAGATAAAATGCAAATAAGAATTGTAGGCATACTCGGATCGCAAGAATAGAATTTCGAGGCTCGTGTCATAGCCTATGCACAACTAAGGCATGCCAAAGAAGGAAGGATTAAGCCTTACATACCTTGTCCACTTCCAGCTAATCCGAATTTAATTCTCGCTTCCCAAAAATCTACAACAATGTCATTAGACACCGAACATCACCATAAGCGCTTAGAAATCCAATTCTAAGTTAGCATTTCATTGAGAAATTTGGGCAGCATTTCCCCAGCAAAGTCAACAACCAGAATTCAACTCGTCCAAATCTTCAACAACAATACCAACAATCATACTAACAACATCAACAATTAATTCAAAATGCATTCTAACGTCAATAACTCATTTCTACAAAATTCGACAACATTTCCATTTTTACGTGCCAAATTAGCCACATACAATCAAACCAACACTAATGCACACATATTCAAGTACTAATCCGAGACCATTCAAACAAGATTCAAGAACACTTCAACCAATCTATACAACATTCCACACGGCCCAACCAACTTGCAACCTTGTAAACCCTCCACTTCCATAGGAACAACAACAACACATGTTTTTCTTCCAAATTCACATAAACTACATCAATAATCCGCATTTTATCAACATCATTCTCATAAATTCCAAACCATATTAAAATCACATTATCTTCTCTAACAACTTACAAACGACTCCAACTTCCATTTAAATCATTAAACCATCATTTTCATTATGGAATCCATATCAACAACAACCAAAATATTAAATAAGAAATTAGTTCATCACTCCAACATAACCAACACCTACACGGCTTCACTTAACATACCATATTTCATGAATTTCATGAATTTTCACACACCACAACACATATAAACCATCCATAACATATGAAAAGAGGATTAAAACTTTCACTTAGTTCTTCAACATTTTCTTGTTCCCATGCTCCTCTAACTCCAAATGAAATTATATTCGTGACTATGCGTTGCTTGGGCTCGATTAGTACTTCGTAGCTTGAAATTTCACTCAAAATCCTCAATTTTAGGTGGCATGAGAGGCCCTTTTTATGGCTGAATTTTCTGGAAATATTGGGAAGTTTTGTGTCGAAAAATGAGATTTTTGTCCCCTTAAAACGGAATGCCGAAGTTGTTTTATCAGAGTACCGTAGCAACATCATGAATGCTGTTTCGTAGCGTGTCTACAGTTCTGTTTGTAACGTCTATAATTCTCTACTCCGATGTCCTATTAATGAACGGTTTTTTGCATTACAAACTAGACTTGACGAAATTAATTTTAGGATTTTGAAACACCTTAAAACTCCACATATACTATGAGATATGCGCCTCCAAAGTTGACTAAAATTCGTCCCGCGCTTCTCAAATTTTCGTCGATCTTATTTTCTTCAATTTGCTCAATCCCGAAATATTTCAAAATTCTCCATACATGATATTTATCACTTATTACACTAATAATGGCCATGTCCCGTGTTTCAAAATATTCTTTCCCGATTACGACTTACGAGATCGTAATTCACCTTTTTTTCGTTGTTACGTACTTTCCATGGCTTGTGCCTTTCAAAACATCCCATTACTACGATGAGGTACATGTCAAACTCATGCTCTGAAAACGCGGGGTATAACATTGTACTTGATAGAATATTGATGAATAATCCTTTCAGGGATTGTTACCTCAGATAGAAGTGAAACACCTCACAAGAACAGGATCTGACCCTGCCCCATTACTATTATCATGTGGAGAAGAAGTTAAAAATTTCATAAAACCTTTCAGGCTTTTGAATTTTTGGACTCCACATGAGTCCTTTAAAGATGTAGTCCTTCAAAACTGGAAGACTAACTTTATGGGGACACCTTACTTGGCTTTTAAGCAGAAATTGAAAAATATGAAAAAGGAATTGTCTAGATGAAGTAAGGAAACATATGGTGATATTTTCAAACAATTAGCAATCAGAGAGAAGGTGGTAAAGGTGAAGGAGGCCCTATTTGAGTAAGAACTAACTATAGTGAACAGAATTGTTCTACGAAAGGCACAAGCTGAATTGTAGAGATACTTAAATATAGAGGAACAATACAAGAAATAAAAAGGATGTTTTACATGGTATCTTTGAATGGGATAGAACACAAGTTTTTTCCATAACTATGTGAATGGAGAAAGAGAAATTTACAGTTGAAGACAAACCAGGATGGAAATGGCACATGGTTAGAACCTATGGATTTAATAGCACATGAGGCAGTAACTTTCTATCACAATCAATTTAAACAGGAAGAAGATTCAAATGAATTTGAATTATTACAGCATATACCCACCTTGGTGAATTATGAGGATAATATACAGCTTTGTTCTTATCCAGATAAGGAAGAGGTCAAGGAGGCAGTGTTTGCTCTAAGTGGGGAAAATGCTAGTGGTCCTGATGGTTTTATAGGGATATTTTATCAACAATGTTGGGAAATTGTTGGTAATGATATTCATGTTGCAGTACTAGCTTATTTTGATGGGGCAGAATTACCAAAGTCCATTGCTCATGCTAATTTTTTCCTCATTCCCAAAAAATAGTCTATTTAGACTTCTTCTGATTTGAGACTAATTAGTTTGTCTAATTTTATTAACAAGGTTATTTCGTGGTACTGCATGGAAGAATTGAGATGTTCATACAAAAACTGATTTCCTCAAATCAGTCAGGTTTTGTAAAAGGCAGAAATATATTTCAAAATATTCTTCTTACACAAGAAATAGTTTCAGATACCAGAATAAGAGGCATGCTAATGTGTTTATCAAGCTAGATATGACTAAGGCATATGATAGAGTGTCTTGGAAATACTTATTACATGTGTTGAGGAAAATGGGTTTTGCTGAGCAACTAATTAATCTTATCTGAAGATTGATTGCAAACAATTGGTACTCAGTGTTATTAAATAGTCAGGCTATAGGTTTTTTAAGGTCATTTAGAGGGGTGAAACAGGGTGATCCTTTATCTCCAGCTTTGTTCTTACTATTAGCAGAACTCCTATCCAGAGCTTTGAATTCCTTATTTGAAGATAGAAGATACATTAGGCATGGGATGCCGAAGTGGACTACTCATATGAATCATTTAGCTTATGCTGATGATACTATTATATTTGCATTTGTTGGTACTTATTCTTTGAAACCCATTATATGAGTCCTAAACAAATATGAGAAGATGTATGTCCAGCTAATCAAAAAGGGTAAGAGCTCTTTCTATATGTACAACAAGATAGGAGAGGGCCTGATATAGGAAGTGAGAGATTGCATTGGTTTTGAAATGGGCAATTTCCCTTTAAATATCTAAGGTGTCCTATTAGTCATACCAGGAAAAAGAAGGTTTTCTATGCTGATTTAACCATGAAGGTGAAGGACAGGCTGCTGTCTTGGAAAGGAAAACTTCATTCATATGGTGGTAAGGCAGTTTGATTAGAAGTGTTCTTCAAAGCATGCCTATTCATCTTTTGTCAGTAATAACACCCCCTAAGTATGTTATACATGATCTCCACAATATATTTGCTAGATACTTTTTGTCACGCCCCAAAATCCACTCTAGACGTGACCGACAACCGATGTCATGAACAACATCGGAAGAACCTTATAATATATGAAAAACGTTTAATACTTTCAAATCAGCCATTTTCTAATAAATAAGAGACACAACCTCAGCATATATCCCATATAAAGTCATGCTCATTAAAACAAAACAGCGAAAGTCTAAATCTATCCTTAAACAATACATGGCAACATGCCCCAACAATCATGGAAAAACATCCACAACACTACCCATAGTTCAACAACCATCTAAGGAACTTCTACGAAATAAAGAGTGTCTAAAGTCTCGGGACACAGCCCAACAATCTAAGGAAATGAAATATAATGTAGAGAGGTGCCCCATGAACAAACATGTGGGCTCACCAAAAGATCTCGAGAAGTAGCAAGTTCCCCTAAGTCGTCGGCGTATCACAAACCTACTTTTCATTGTTACCTAACATACCATAAAAAACAACAACGGTATGCCTAAGTACTGGGTGCTCAGTGAGTGTCTCCAGGACAATGAGTAAGATAAGAAAATAATACAATAATGATTAGAAACAAAACTTTCCAATATAATAATTCGCAATCAAAGACAAGATCAATCGTACAACTTAAAATCATCAATGTAAATCCATCAAGACAGGTGCATATCTTTTCCGATTCAGTATACCATTTATTATCAATTGAGTCTATTCAATTTGAGACCAATATCATCAACAAGCCACTCACAAGAAAACTAATCAATCGATACACTGGGGTAGGAATTGGGAGAGGCGTGACTGGCACTCGATGCCAAACTAAATCAGTGAACCACTCAAATTTATACTCAAGGAGAGTAACCCCAACTTAAACCGTTAAGGCCTAATCCGCATCTGAGACAATACCAATAAGTCGGAAAGGCCGCAATCTGGATATATACATAAATATTGACTATCTCATCTCAACTGGGCACATACACACCCAAAATATATATACATGCAAGAGCAACACGAAGTTGGTATGATAGTTTGCACAAAGCCAACAGTATACAAGGAAACGACAAGGCTATCACATTTGACACACTAATATACATGACTCGTCTACAAGCCTCTAGGGAAAGTATGACTATACCATGGTCGGGACATTGGCCCGTCCATACACGTGTGGGAAAAACTCCAAAGACCGAGAAACCCGAATAAATGTGGAGCTCACCAATCATCCGATATCGAGATTAGTGTCTGTGCGGGAGGTTTATTAATCTGGAATGAAACTGCGAGGCATGAATACAGCGCCCCCGGCAAAAGGGACGTCAGTACGAAAAAATGTACCGAGAATGTAAGATAAATTATAACTGAAAGTGAACTGAAAAAAAATGCAATCTGGAGGCCAAAGAATTCCCAGAATATCACATGTACCTCATCGTAGTAATGAGATGTTTTGAAAGGCACAAGCCATGGAAAGTACGTAACAACGAAGAAAAAGGGTGAATTACGATCTCGTAAGTCGTAATCGGGAAAGAATATTTTGAAACACGGGAACATGGCCATTATTAGTGTAATAAGTGATAAATATCATGTATGGAGAATTTCGGAATATTTCGGGATTGAGCAAATTGAAGAAAATAAGTTCGACGAAAATTTGAGAAACGCGGGACGGATTTTAGTTAACTTTGGAGGCGCATATCTCATAGTATATGTGGAGTTTTAAGGTGGTTCAAAGTCCTAAAATGAAGTTCGTCGAGTCTAGTTTGTAATGCAACCAACCGTTCATTGATAGGACATCGGAGTAGAGAATTATAGACGTTACAAACTGAAGCGTCGACGCAGAAACGATATTCCGCGGCATAATGCAATGATGCGCTACTGATGCACTTTCAAATCAACGATCGCTACTCATTACTAAACCGACTTGCAGTCCGTTTTAAGGGTTAAAATCTCTTTTTTTTTTTCATCCAAAACTTCCAAAAATTTCCAGAAAATTCAAGCAACAAAGGGAGCAAATATACATCACAACAATTGAGGATTTTGAGTGAGATTTCAAGTAATGAAGTACCAATCGAAGTCCGGGCAGCGCATAGTCACGAATATAATTTCATTTGGAATTAGAGGAGCATGGGAACAAGAAAATGTTGAAGAAGGTAAGTTTTAATCCTCTTTTCACATGTTATGGATGGTTTATATGTGTTGTGGTGTGTGGAAATTCATGAAATATGGTATGTTGAAGTGAAGCCGTGTAGGTGTTGGTTATGTTGGAGTGATGAACTAATTTTTATTTAATATTTTGGTTGTTGTTGATATGGATTCCATAATGAAAATGATGGTTTAATGATTTAAATGGAAGTTGGAGTCGTTTGTAAGTTGTTAGAGAAGATAATGTGATTTTAATATGGTTTATGGAATTTACGTGAATAATATTGTTAACGTGCGGATTGTTAGTGAAGTTTATGAATTTGGAAGGAAGAAATATGTTATGGTTGTTCATGTTGAGTTGGGAAGGTTTCGGGTTCTATGGCATATTATTTGGATTGTTTGAATATTTTTGTGGATTGTTGGAAATGTTATTGAATCATGTTTGAATGGTTTTGAGTTGGTATTTGAACGCGTGAGCAATGATATTGAATTGATTATATATGTTGGTTTGAACGTAATTGGAATGTCGTCGCATTGTGCGAAAGAAGGTTGTTGATGATAAAGTGCGTTTTGAATAAATGGTTGATGTTGTTAGAATGTTTGTTGGTATTGTTGTTGATGAATTTGGCCGAGTTGAAATCTCGGGGTTGTGCACTTATAGGGGAAATGCTGCCCAAAATTCTATAAATAAAGTGCAAACTTGGAATTGGATCTCTCGATGCTTATGACTAATGGTTAATGCATAATGACCTTATTGTAGATTTTGAGAAGCCGAGACTTGAGTTTGGATTAGCTTAGGAAGCAATCGAGGTATGTGAAGCTTACCCTTCTTTTCTTTTGGCATGTCTTAGACGGGATTAGGGTATGACATGATTTGTGCCTCGGGGTAACTCCATTCGTAAATTTTGAGTCTGTTTGTGATTCGTATTTGTTTTGATGTTGGCATCCTTAGTATGGTCCGTATGTCTTGGATATGATTGAGTTTGAAATCTTGCGTAAGCGATTCTTATATGTTTCTTGATATTCGTATCCTTAATGCGGTCGAGTTATGATCCTTACGTCTTTTGTATGATTAAATTTCTAAGGTTGCAAAATAGTTATATTTTCAAAAGAGTTTTGTTTTCAAAAGAAATATGTTCCTAAACGATTTCGAAACTACGAACGACCGTAACTTTCAAGAGAGAGCTCGGATTGCTTTGATTTCTTCGCAAATGATTTCATGACGAGTAAGGACTTAAATTTTTATAGGCGGGCCCGGATTGGGTTGACGCTCGTCCGTGGGTCCCGCGACTTTTCTATGTTGGTTTTAAATGACCTATTTTTAAAAAAAAAAGGAATTTAATACGACCACTTTTCCGATCCCAAGCATGATTATTTATTTATCTGTCGAGTTGGAAATAAGGATTTTATGCCCGTGATTTTGATACGTAACAACGGTTTCTGAAGTTCGGTTTGATATGTCCCGAGCAAGATTCGGGAGAAAACTTGATTTGACTATGATTTTGGATTTTCAAAAAGAGGGTTCGTTTTGATCATTCGGTTGAGTCTGTGATGATGTCTGATATGCGTGTGGTTACTTACGATCTGCTCGTGCGTTCTGTGTTACCTCTTTCACCGGATCCCGGGCCGGTATATGATCGTGCGCACTATGATATACTGCGGTGTTATCTTGTGTTACGGTTCCCGAGACCTCGCCATAGGGCCGGGTTCCGTTTATGGAGTTATCTTTGTGATATGGCTTATGATATGTTGTGATGGTGTGTTATGTTCGGGGTTGTACGGAGATTTGAAACTACGGTGTTATCTTGTGTTGTGGCGCCGGATAGGGTGGCGACCACGTTCGTCCGCCGGGTCCTATGGACCGCATATGATATGTGATGATGTATGACGATATGATGAGTTTGTTCACCGATGGTGGGGCAAACCCAATGTCGAGGCAAATCCCACATTGGTCTAGGCAAATCCTACATCGGTTAATGTTATTTCGTATGACGAGGTTATGATGTGTACGGTAAGAGTATGTATGATTTGTGTGTCGGATGTAAGTACTTTGACTTCGGTTATGATCTCATTTTACGTATGACATGCTTTGCATACTCGGTACATATTCCGTCGACCCCCTTTCTTCGGGGGCTGCGTTTCATGCCACGCGGTACCCACGGATGAGTAGGTGATGTTAGCGAGAAGATGCTCCATTTGGATTGGCGAGCTCCACTTCCTCCGAGTGCTTTGCCGAGTCCGAGTGCTTGTATGGTATCCGAGATGTTAGTAGAGACTTTGCGAAGACGATTGTCGAGTGTATGATATGTCGGGTTTGTTTTGTAAGCGGCTATGTAAGCCGGACTTCCGAAATCGTTGTGCCTCATATTACAGTTTTCATACGATTGCAGATTTTATTTGATTTGAAAAAAAAACGAAAGGCATGTTTGTTTTATGAAAATTTTTCACCCTGTGCTTATGTTATGTTTTGTGGGCCCAGTATGGTTAGGAGAGTGTACGCGGGTTCGCTCGGCCTTAAGTAAGGGTCGGGTGCCCATCATGCCCTATCGGAAATTAGGGTGTGACAAAGTGGTATCGAAGCAGTTCGTCCTAGGGGTTGTCGCAAAGTCGTGTCCAAGTAGAGTCTTGTTTATGGTGTGTTGCGCGCCACATTTATAAACATAAGGAGGCATACGGGGCATTTAGGATGGTTACTCTTCTTTCATATACGAGATCGTGCCATAGAGCCAAGTCATAGGAGATGGGATTCCTTACCTTGATTTGGTGATTGCGAACAAGAAGAATGACGTCGATAGAAGGAAGTGAGTGATGATGTTGGAAGTCACAAAGTGCACGGTGTAAGAAAAGGTATGAAAGATAGATGTTGTGAAAGATATTGAAGTACGATTGAAATACAAGTCGAAGACTAAAGGGGAAAGTAACCAAGAAAGTATAAAGGTGCCGTTTGAGTTGGGCACGAGGTATGTTTATTATTTGTGTACCGTTGACAATGTTGGATGTATGTTACAAGCCCGTGTTGTGATATGATACGATATGATATGATATGTGTATATGTGTGTTGTCCCTGTGAGGCATTGTTGATATTTCCTGCGTGCAGGTTTTGAGATAGTGAAAATTACAGAGGAAACTCTGCCAAAATTTTCCTGGAAAAAAAAAAGAAGGAAAAAAAAAAAGAGTGGGATATGGGTTTGTAATACGACTTGAAAGGTCGTGCCGATGGTAATAGTGAGATTAAGACAAGAGTACAGAGGGAAGGAATTGCGATGTATATGAATGAATTGTGTATGATAGTTGTAAAAGGAACTCCCCGGTGCTTGTAAGACCCGTAAGGTTAGTTGAACATTCGAGGACGAATGTTCTAAAGGGGGGAAGGATGTTATACCCCGCGTTTTCAGAGCATGAGTTTGACATGTACCTCATCGTAGTAATGAGATGTTTTGAAAGGCACAAGCCATGGAAAGTACGTAACAACGAAGAAAAAGGGTGAATTACGATCTCGTAAGTCGTAATCGGGAAAGAATATTTTGAAACACGGGAACATGGCCATTATTAGTGTAATAAGTGATAAATATCATGTATGGAGAATTTCGAATATTTCGGGATTGAGCAAATTGAAGAAAATAAGTTCGACGAAAATTTGAGAAACGCGGGACGGATTTTAGTTAACTTTGGAGGCGCATATCTCATAGTATATGTGGAGTTTTAAGGTGGTTCAAAGTCCTAAAATGAAGTTCGTCGAGTCTAGTTTGTAATGCAACCAACCGTTCATTGATAGGACATCGGAGTAGAGAATTATAGACGTTACAAACTGAACTGTCGACGCAGAAACAGTATTCCGCGCACCGCAAGATACGGTCAAGCATAAAGATCTTCACAGTCTGTAGCTACAGTAAAACCGACTTCAAAGTCCGTTTTAAGGGTTAAAATCTCATTTTTTTTTTCATCCAAAACTTCCAAAAATTTCCAGAAAATTCAGCAACAAAGGGAGCAAATATACATCACAACAATTGAGGATTTTGAATGAGATTTCAAGTAATGAAGTACCAATCGAAGTCGGGCAGCGCATAGTCACGAATATAATTTCATTTGGAATTAGAGGAGCATGGGAACAAGAAAATGTTGAAGAAGGTAAGTTTTAATCCTCTTTTCACATGTTATGGATGGTTTATATGTGTTGTGGTGTGTGGAAATTCATGAAATATGGTATGTTGAAGTGAAGCCGTGTAGGTGTTGGTTATGTTGGAGTGATGAACTAATTTTTATTTAATATTTTGGTTGTTGTTGATATGGATTCCATAATGAAAATGATGGTTTAATGATTTAAATGGAAGTTGGAGTCGTTTGTAAGTTGTTAGAGAAGATAATGTGATTTTAATATGGTTTATGGAATTTACGTGAATAATATTGTTAACGTGCGGATTGTTAGTGAAGTTTATGAATTTGGAAGGAAGAAATATGTTATGGTTGTTCATGTTGAGTTGGGAAGGTTTCGGGTTCTATGGCATATTATTTGGATTGTTTGAATATTTTTGTGGATTGTTGGAAATGTTATTGAATCATGTTTGAATGGTTTTGAGTTGGTATTTGAACGCGTGAGCAATGATATTGAATTGATTATATATGTTGGTTTGAACGTAATTGGAATGTCGTCGCATTGTGCGAAAGAAGGTTGTTGATGATAAAGTGCGTTTTGAATAAATGGTTGATGTTGTTAGAATGTTTGTTGGTATTGTTGTTGATGAATTTGGCCGAGTTGAAATCTCGGGGTTGTGCACTTATAGGGGAAATGCTGCCCAAAATTCTATAAATAAAGTGCAAACTTGGAATTGGATCTCTCGATGCTTATGACTAATGGTTAATGCATAATGACCTTATTGTAGATTTTGAGAAGCCGAGACTTGAGTTTGGATTAGCTTAGGAAGCAATCGAGGTATGTGAAGCTTACCCTTCTTTTCTTTTGGCATGTCTTAGACGGGATTAGGGTATGACATGATTTGTGCCTCGGGGTAACTCCATTCGTAAATTTCGAGTACATGTTTGTGATTCGTATTTGTTTTGATGTTGGCATCCTTAGTATGGTCCGTATGTCTTGGATATGATTGAGTTTGAAATCTTTGCGTAAGCGATTCTTATATGTTTCTTGATATTCGTATCCTTAATGCGGTCGAGTTATGATCCTTACGTCTTTTGTATGATTAAATTTCTAAGGTTGCAAAATAGTTATATTTTCAAAAGAGTTTTGTTTTCAAAAGAAATATGTTCCTAAACGATTTCGAAACTACGAACGACCGTAACTTTCAAGAGAGAGCTCGGATTGCTTTGATTTCTTCGCAAATGATTTCATGACGAGTAAGGACTTAAATTTTTATAGGCGGGCCCGGATTGGGTTGACGCTCGTCCGTGGGTCCCGCGACTTTTCTATGTTGGTTTTAAATGACCTATTTTTTTAAAAAAAGGAATTTAATACGACCACTTTTCCGATCCCAAGCATGATTATTTATTTATCTGTCGAGTTGGAAATAAAGATTTTATGCCCATGATTTTGATACGTAACAACGGTTTTCGAAGTTCGGTTTGATATGTCCCGAGCAAGATTCGGGAGAAAACTTGATTTGACTATGATTTTGGATTTTCAAAAAGAGGGTTCGTTTTGATCATTCGGTTGAGTCTGTGATGATGTCTGATATGCGTGTGGTTACTTACGATCTGCTCGTGCGTTACGTGTTACCTCTTTCACCGGATCCGGCCGGTATATGATCGTGCGCACTATGATATACTCGGTGTTATCTTGTGTTACGGTTCCCGAGACCTCGCCATAGGGCCGGGTTCCGTTTATGGAGTTATCTTTGTGATATGGCTTATGATATGTTGTGATGGTGTGTTATGTTCGGGGTTGTACGGAGATTTGAAACTTCCGGTGTTATCTTGTGTTGTGGCGCCGGATAGGGTGGCGACCACTTCTGTCCGCCGGGTCCTATGGACCGCATATGATATGTGATGATGTATGACGATATGATGAGTTTGTTCACCGATGGTGGGGCAAACCCAATGTCGAGGCAAATCCCACATTGGTCTAGGCAAATCCCACATCGGTTAATGTTATTTCGTATGACAGGTTATGATGTGTACGGTAAGAGTATGTATGATTTGTGTGTCGGATGTAAGTACTTTGACTTCGGTTATGATCTCATTTTCTGTATGACATGCTTTGCATACTCGGTACATATTCCGTCATCGACCCCTTTCTTCGGGGCTGCGTTTCATGCCACGCGGTACCCACGGATGAGTAGGTGATGTTAGCGAGAAGATGCTCCATTGGATTGGCGAGCTCCACTTCCTCCGGTGTCTTTGCCGAGTCCGAGTGCTTGTATGGTATACGAGATGTTAGTAGAGACTTTGCGAGATAGTGTCGAGTGTATGATATGTCGGGTTTGTTTTGTAAGCGGCTATGTAAGCCGAAGCTATAATCTTGTTGTGCCTTATATTACGGCTTTTCATACGATTGCAGATTTTATTTGATTTGAAAAAAAAACGAAAGGCATGTTTGTTTTATGAAAATTTTTCACCCTGTGCTTATGTTATGTTTTGTGGGCCCAGTATGGTTAGGAGAGTCTGCGGGTTCGCTCGGCCTTAAGTAAGGGTCGGGTGCCCATCATGCCCTATCGGAAATTAGGGTGTGACAAAGTGGTATCAGAGCAGTTCGTCCTAGGGGTTGTCTGCAAAGTCGTGTCCAGTAGAGTCTTGTTTATGGTGTGTTGCGCGCCACATTTATAAACAGGAGGCTACGGGGCATTTAGGATGGTTACTCTTCTTTCATATCTGAGATCGTGCCATAGAGCCAAGTCATAGGAGATGGGATTCCTTACCTTGATTTGTGATTGCAGCTGAAGAATGACACTGATAGAAGGAAGTGAGTGATGATGTTGGAAGTCACAAAGTGCACAGGTAAGAAAAGGTATGAAAGATAGATGTTGTGAAAGATATTGAAGTACGATTGAAATACAAGTCGAAGACTAAAGGGGGAAAGTAACCAAGAAAGTATAACAGGTGCCGTTTGAGTTGGGCATGCGAGGTATGTTTATTATTTGTGTACCGTTGAGGATGTTGGGAGCCCTGTGCGGCTGTGATATGATACGATATGATATGATATGTGTATATGTGTTGCCCCGTGAGGCATTGTTGGTATTTCTGCGTGCGAGTTTTGAGATAGTGACAATTACAGAGGAAACTCTGCCAAAATTTTCCTGAAAAAAAAAAAAAAAGAAGAAAAAAAAAAAAGAGTGGGATATGGGTTTGTAATACGACTTGAAAGGTCGTGCCGATGGTAATAGTGAGATTAAGACAAGAGTACAAAGGGAAGGAATTGCGATGTATATGAATGAATTGTGTATGATAGTTGTAAAAGGAACTCCCGGGTGCTTGTAAGACCTAGTAAGGTTAGTTGAACATTCGAGGACGAATGTTCTAAAGGGGGAAGGATGTTATACCCCGCGTTTTCGAGCATGAGTTTGACATGTACCTCATCGTAGTAATGAGATGTTTTGAAAGGCACAAGCCATGGAAAGTACGTAACAACGAAGAAAAAGGGTGAATTACGATCTCGTAAGTCGTAATCGGGAAAGAATATTTTGAAACACGGGAACATGGCCATTATTAGTGTAATAAGTGATAAATATCATGTATGGAGAATTTCGGAATATTTCGGGATTGAGCAAATTGAAGAAAATAAGTTCGACGAAAATTTGAGAAACGCGGGACGGATTTTAGTTAACTTTGGAGGCGCATATCTCATAGTATATGTGGAGTTTTAAGGTGGTTCAAAGTCCTAAAATGAAGTTCGTCGAGTCTAGTTTGTAATGCAACCAACCGTTCATTGATAGGACATCGGAGTAGAGAATTATAGACGTTACAAACTGAACTGTCGACGCAGAAACAAGTATTCCCGCGGCACCGCATATACGCTACAGATGCTACAAGAGCTAGAAGCTACAGTAAACCGACTTCAGCAGTCCGTTTTAAGGGTTAAAATCTCATTTTTTTTTTTCATCCAAAACTTCCAAAAATTTCCAGAAAATTCAGCAACAAAGGGAGCAAATATACATCACAACAATTGAGGATTTTGAGTGAGATTTCAAGTAATGAAGTACCAATCGAAGTCCGGGCAGCGCATAGTCACGAATATAATTTCATTTGGAATTAGAGGAGCATGGGAACAAGAAAATGTTGAAGAAGGTAAGTTTTAATCCTCTTTTCACATGTTATGGATGGTTTATATGTGTTGTGGTGTGTGGAAATTCATGAAATATGGTATGTTGAAGTGAAGCCGTGTAGGTGTTGGTTATGTTGGAGTGATGAACTAATTTTTATTTAATATTTTGGTTGTTGTTGATATGGATTCCATAATGAAAATGATGGTTTAATGATTTAAATGGAAGTTGGAGTCGTTTGTAAGTTGTTAGAGAAGATAATGTGATTTTAATATGGTTTCGGAATTTACGTGAATAATATTGTTAACGTGCGGATTGTTAGTGAAGTTTATGAATTTGGAAGGAAGAAATATGTTATGGTTGTTCATGTTGAGTTGGGAAGGTTTCGGGTTCTATGGCATATTATTTGGATTGTTTGAATATTTTTGTGGATTGTTGGAAATGTTATTGAATCATGTTTGAATGGTTTTGAGTTGGTATTTGAACGCGTGAGCAATGATATTGAATTGATTATATATGTTGGTTTGAACGTAATTGGAATGTCGTCGCATTGTGCGAAAGAAGGTTGTTGATGATAAAGTGCGTTTTGAATAAATGGTTGATGTTGTTAGAATGTTTGTTGGTATTGTTGTTGATGAATTTGGCCGAGTTGAAATCTCGGGGTTGTGCATTTATAGGGGAAATGCTGCCCAAAATTCTATAAATAAAGTGCAAACTTGGAATTGGATCTCTCGATGCTTATGACTAATGGTTAATGCATAATGACCTTATTGTAGATTTTGAGAAGCCGAGACTTGAGTTTGGATTAGCTTAGGAAGCAATCGAGGTATGTGAAGCTTACCCTTCTTTTCTTTTGGCATGTCTTAGACGGGATTAGGGTATGACATGATTTGTGCCTCGGGGTAACTCCATTCGTAAATTTCGAGTCTGTTTGTGATTCGTATTTGTTTTGATGTTGGCATCCTTAGTATGGTCCGTATGTCTTGGATATGATTGAGTTTGAAATGTTGCGTAAGCGATTCTTATATGTTTCTTGATATTCGTATCCTTAATGCGGTCGAGTTATGATCCTTACGTCTTTTGTATGATTAAATTTCTAAGGTTGCAAAATAGTTATATTTTCAAAAGAGTTTTGTTTTCAAAAGAAATATGTTCCTAAACGATTTCGAAACTACGAACGACCGTAACTTTCAAGAGAGAGCTCGGATTGCTTTGATTTCTTCGCAAATGATTTCATGACGAGTAAGGACTTAAATTTTTATAGGCGGGCCCGGATTGGGTTGACGCTCGTCCGTGGGTCCCGCGACTTTTCTATGTTGGTTTTAAATGACCTATTTTTTTTAAAAAAAGGAATTTAATACGACCACTTTTCCGATCCCAAGCATGATTATTTATTTATCTGTCGAGTTGGAAATAAGGATTTTATGCCCATGATTTTGATACGTAACAACGGTTTCTGAAGTTCGGTTTGATATGTCCCGAGCAAGATTCGGGAGAAAACTTGATTTGACTATGATTTTGGATTTTCAAAAAGAGGGTTCGTTTTGATCATTCGGTTGAGTCTGTGATGATGTCGATATGCGTGTGGTTACTTACGATCCGCTCGTGCGTTCGTGTTACCTCTTTCACCGGATCCGGCCGGTATATGATCGTGCGCACTATGATATACTCGGTGTTATGCTTGTGTTACGGTTCCGAGACCTCGCCATAGGGCCGGTTCCGTTTATGGAGTTATCTTTGTGATATGGCTTATGATATGTTGTGATGGTGTGTTATGTTCGGGGTTGTACGGAGATTTGAAACACGGTGTTATCTTTGTGTTGTGGCGCCGGATAGGGTGGCGACCACGTCTGTCCGCCGGGTCCTATGGACCGCATATGATATGTGATGATGTATGACGATATGATGAGTTTGTTCACCGATGGTGGGGCAAACCCAATGTCGAGGCAAATCCCACATTGGTCTAGGCAAATCCCACATCGGTTAATGTTATTTCGTATGACGGGTATTATGATGTGTACGGTAAGAGTATGTATGATTTGTGTGTCGGATGTAAGTACTTTGACTTCGGTTATGATCTCATTTTCTCGTATGACATGCTTTGCATTTCATTGACATGCTTTATTCGGTACATATTCTTCGACCCCTTTCTTCGGGGGGCTGCGTTTCATGCCACGCAGTACCCACGGATGAGTAGGTGATGTTAGCGTAAGATGCTCCGAATTTCGGATTGGCGAGCTCCATTTCTCCGGAAGTCGCCGAGTCCGAGTGCTTGTATGGTATACGAGATGTTAGTAGAGACTTTGCGGACATATGTCGAGTGTATGATATGTCGGGTTTGTTTTGTAAGCGGCTGTGTGTAAGCCGAAGTACTTGTTGTGCCTATATTACGCTTTTCATACGATTGCGGATTTTATTTGATTTGAAAAAAAAAAACGAAAGGCATGTTTGTTTTATGAAAATTTTTCACCCCGTGCTTATGTTATGTTTTGCGGGCCCGGTATGATTGTTGTGGAGAGTACGCGGGTTCGCTCGGTCCTAAGTAAGGGTCGGGTGCCCATCATGCCCTATCGGAAATTAGGGGTGTGACACAATGTATCGAATATGTAAGGCAAATGATGCAAATGTATAAATCTCATTGACCAGTCCAAATGAAATGCAAAATAATAATGTCTCAAATGTAAAACAAGTGGCATCGGCTGTGCAAAATATAATGTCTCATTAATGTCTCGTAGGCTAGGCATGTCTATCTCACTGACCAAGTGGCCAGGCTAAGGAAAAATATATGTATATCCTGCATGTGCTGAAAAATACCAATACTGTAACGTGTCTCTTCTGTCTCTCTATGAGCTCATGGGCATATGGAGGGGACATGGCCCATCAGAAAGATTAACATAACACTCGGAAGGTACGCAACAATATGATAAGCTCTACTTAAATCTCTAGTCACAAGGTTCATTACGCTCTTACCATATACGGAATCATGCCAAGAAAAGAAGGAACAACCTTAACATACCTTTACGTCTCCTTATCTACTTAACGTTCTCCTTCCAAGCTAGCAATTCTACATTTAAAAGAGTTCATACCAAGGTTAAGTCGTTGAAACGCTTGTAAGGTCAAACTAAACTACTAGGTGAGCTAACGGAATTTAGATAGCACTTCCACTATAGTGTCTACTTCCACAAATTTCCAAACAACTCCCAATCAATAATAATAACATCGACAACACCATAATCCAAGAATTATATTCAAATTACTCTCAAATAAGCCCAAAACCTCCTTTCAAATTCCATCTATATCCAACAACTACAACACAACACTTTGTAACTTTTCCTACCACGCTTTCCTTAATTTTATGATCTCCAAATCAATTCAAAATATGGAAATATAGAGAAAACATACCTCAACCTTGAAGAACCCTAGCTCCCCAACATTGTTCAACCCAAAACCACCATAAAAATCAACTTAGGAGTAAAGGTCACCATCATGTATGAGTTAGCTTAGGGATTTAAGGCTCAAATTTCACTTGATTTGGTTTAGGAAGTCTATAGGTATATAGAGAGTGTAGAGAAGACTTGAAAGGTTTAGAGAATACAAATTTTGAGTGAAATAAATGATCCAATTCGTGTCCCTCTTAAATTTATACAACGTAGAAGTTTTCCACTAACTGCAGTTCAACGGCAGGGTCGACGGTTTGTCGACTTGCCACCGTCAACCTGTCGCAGCCCCTGAATCTCTCAGGGTTATTCGACGGGAAGGTCGATGACTCGTCGACATGTCGACGGTCCGTCGACTTGACCGTCGAGTTGCTCTGCTGCAACACTCAGATTTTTCTGGTTTATTTCACCTCCCGTCTTTCCGATACCTGCTGCACATAGCTTAAACTCCCGCATATGTGGAATAATCAGATAGAGTCTTTGTAACCTCAAAAAACATCCTCACTCACTAACTTCACGTCGGCTATCTTATGGCGAAACCCAGCATATAAAGTACGCGGTATAACATTTCCCCCCCCCCCCCCCCTTAGGAACATCCGTCCTAGAATGTTAAATTCTCAAGAGTTCTACAAAAATTTGGCTAGAGTTTTCCCTGTAACCATTCCACGGCTATCCTATCACAACAACCCAAAGTACACAATGCCTCACAGGGCTACAACAATAGCAGTAATAATGGCCCCACACGACTAAGAAATTATAAAAAGAAAGCATGACACACACCGAAAGTTGATGATGTCTCTGCGTCGAACCTCTGAGAGAGAAAATAAATGCGGATATCTGGATCTCATATCTTCCTCAGCTTCCCAAGTCATTTCCTTGATATTCCTGTTCTTCCAAAGGACTTTAACTGAAGCTACATCTTTAGTCCTCAATCTCCGAACCTATCTGTCTAGAATGGCAACGGGAACCTCTTTATATGATAGTTGCTCGGTAACCTGAACATCGTCAATAGGCACAACTCTCGAAGGATCAACAATAAACTTACGAAGCATGGATACATGGAAGACTGGGTGTCTGAGACTCTAAGTCGGAAGGTAGATCCAACTCATAAACTACCTTTCCTACTTTAAGTCCAAATTTTAAAAATACCGCCTCTTTACGAATA
>NW_026716111.1:0-18311 GCF_029784015.1 Lycium ferocissimum
GTCCTTATCAGCTATTTGTGGACGATTATAGCAACATGTGTATACGGGTATCGGCACTATCCGGCCTACGGGATTGGGTCGTGACAAAAGTAGTATCGAGCCGAGTTCATCCTCGGAGTGTCTACGGCACGTGTCTGGCGAGAGTCTTGTTTATCGGTGTGTTGTGCACCACATCTATAAACGAGTTTCAAGCTACGGGACATTTAGGATGTTACCTTTCTTTCATATCTAAGATCGTGCGATAGAGCCAAGCCATAGGAAATGAAATTTCTTACTAACCCTTGATTTTAGCAGAAGAATGGCATCGACAAAGGGAAGTGACTGATGATATTGGAAGTTACAAGTACGCAGGTAAGCAACGGTGTGGAAGATGTATGTCGGGCAAGGCATTTGAAGTATGATTGAAATGTAAAGTTGATGGTTGTAAGGAAAAGTAAACAGGAAAGTGTAACCGGTGCAGTTTGAGTTGGACATACGAGGTAAGTTCATTATTTTTGTGTTGTTGATATTGGATTCCCTGTGTGGGCCGTGATACGATATGATATATACATATATATGCCCCACAGGGCCGGCCACGACCCAACCCCGTAGGCCGTGACTAGTGCCGAAAGGGCACCAGGTACACATTCATCAAATGCGAATCACAAACAAATAGCTTACGCGTATACAAATATCGACGCCTCGTCTCAAATTATCTCAAACCGTCTCAAACACATCTCAAACACAAACATATATATATCGAAAGCCGGCAAGGCTATCAAATGTCGCGTCCGCCCCAAACATATACAAATGCAAGCGACGGGGGTCGCTACGCGCGAATAGGATCGCCCCGAACATATATCATACAAACGCACGTACGGGGATAGCCTAACCCACATATACGTCTACGGACCTCTGAACGGACCAACGAGAATCATATGACGGGACGGGGCCCCGCCGTACCCCCCGAACAAACTCATACATATACAACGGACGAGTATATACCAAAATGTGGCTCCGAAAATAAGGAGCACTCCAACTGCAGAATGGGTGTCCTGGGCGGCGGATCGTCGAACCGTACGTACGTACGCGGCATGAAACGCGACCCGAAGAAAGGGGGTCAGTACGGAATATGTACTGAGTATGCAAAGCAGAAGATATAGTAACAGATCTGAGTCATGATCGAAACAGAGGTACAGAAAGTAAACATAATAACCAGAATACTAAAATGCCTCGCTTTCTTTTGAAAAACCTCTCTGCCATATAAATATATACGGAAAATCAAACATATCATATAAGCTGACAATTAACCAAATGCCGAGGAACGTACGGCCCGATCCATAAATAATACCATAATCGTAAACATACCGTAGCGCATCATAACATCATGACCGGTCATGAGATGCCATTAACCGATGTGGGATTGGCCTAAACCAATGTGGGATTGGCCTAAACTAGTGTGGAATGTTACCTCACTACTGGGTTTGCCCCACCATTGGGTTTGCCCCACCACCGGCTCTGATTCCAACAAATCACATATTCTAAAAACATCCATACATATAACATATAACGTAGCATACATACACAGTACCCGACCGAAAGGGGCTCGGCGTACCGGACACATCATAACAGCAGAATAATATATATACGGTTCCCGGCCAAAAGGGGCGCGGCGAACTGAACACATCATACCTCAGAACACAACATTGTGCACACAATAACATAACCGGCCCGAGACTTGGCGAACAATGTAACCACAGAATGTATGAACAAAATCGTGAGTAACCAAATATAGTTTAAAACATTTTCAAAGACTCAATGGGTTAATCAAAACGAACCGTCTTTTATAAGCCAAAACAATAGTTAAATCAGATTTTCTTCCGAATATCACTCGGGGACATACCAAACCGAACTTCCAAAAACATAGTTACGTACCCAAATCATGTGCATAAGATCATTATCATAAACTTAAAAGGTGGGTAAACTGATCATACTTGAAATCGGGATAATAACCAAATCAAATTCTTTTAAAAGTCGTCAGGATTACGAGAGAAGAGTCGCGGGACCCACGGACGGGTGTCGACCCAAGTCGGGCCCGCCTATGAAAAACATAATCATCATACATCATGGAATCATTTTTGAGCATATCGAGGCGATCCGGTTTTGAAAGTTACGGACTTTCGTAGTTTTCGGAATCATTTAGGAACAAAACTCTTTTAAAAACCAAACTTTTATGCAACTTTTGAAACTTATTCATACAAAAGACATAGGGCCAATATTTCATCATATCATGCATACGAAGACCAAGAAACAAATAATAATCACAGACATGGTCGGATCGCGAGAGTAGAATTTCCTCGAGGCTCGTGTCATAGCCCATTTGTAACTAAGGCATGCCAAAAGAAGGAAGGGTTGCGCTTTACATACCTCGTCTGCTTTCCAAGCTAATCCAAACTCCAACCTATGTCTCGGACTCCCCGAGGTCTACATAACATCAATAAATGCCAATGTCAACTATAAGTATTTAAGAGTTCATTTCCGAACTAACACATAATTCTACGGAAATTTGGGCAGCATTTCCCCTGTAAATAGACCAACCCCGAGAATTTAACTCGGCCAAAATCAACAACAACAACCAACCTAGCAACATTAATAATCAATCCGAAAGGCAATACAACATTAATAACTCTCTTTTCTATCATTCAACAACTTTCAACATATTCAATTCAACGGCTTACCTTCAAGCCAACATCAACGCTTATACATTCAAATACTAACCCGAGCCCATGCCAATAATATTCAAAGACATCTTAAACAAGTCATACAACATTTCCAACAATCAACAATTGCTCCAATTTACCCTTAAAAATTGTCTCCAACCCGAGAACACAACTATAATCCATTTCTAACTTCCGAATCATGATTTGCATCAATAATCCATACTATAACGATATCATTATCATAAATACACAAATTACATCAAACGCATAATAACCTTCAATTCAGCCCATACATTTACAACATCAATCCCGAATCATTAAAAGCTCATTTCCAACATAGAATTCATTACGACAACCACTAAAACACTAAGCGACATTAATGCGTTCTTTGTCATATAACATGACCCATTTTCGGCCAACATACCAACATGCACATATTGATAATTCTCACTCATTTCTTCACACTACAACAATTAACATACTACATAGGACTTAATTCATCACTTAAACACAACACAACACACACACACCTCACACGGCTATATGCTACACACACCACCTTCACTCCAACATGCCATATTTCATGATTTTCATCCATTTTAACATACTACAACATACATACAACCTTTATAACACATAAAACATGATCAAATCTTACCTTTCTTCTTTCAACTCCACACTAAGCTAGGTTTGCGATCTACACGGGTGGTTGGATGACCCGAACAACACTTCCACGTTACTTAGGGACCTCAAATTAGTGGATTTGTACCAAGGAAATATTTTTGGAATGGCTTGAATTGAAGTTGGTTTTCTCCTCTCTTGGCCGAGAGCCTCACTTAGTCTTCAACTTCTTGCTCTTTTTTTCTAAGTGTTGGAATGAATAAGATGACTTAGAAGTCATCTTTTAAGCTCCCATATGAATTGCACAAGTGTCTATGGCCCACACATATGTGTTGGAGCAATTAAAATTGAACACAAAATGTGTGGGACCATCCAACCAAGCCACAAGGCCAATTTTGCATGATTTTCAACTTTCCAATACTACAATTTTGGTCCCAAATTTTCCTAATTGTCCCACACCAACAAATTCATGAACAACTTATGTCTCAAAATCAAATCGAAGGTCAAAAGTCCCGACTTTGTATCCCGGAATGGTTTTGTCTCCAACCTATCATAATATGCAAAAATGTGGGATATAATAGAGGCATTGTCGGTATTTCCTGCGTGCAGGTTTTGAGATAGTAAGAAATACAGAGGAAACTCTGCCAAAATTTTCCTAGAAATATAGAAAGAATGAGATATAGGTTTGTGATATGACTTGAAAGGTCGTACCAATAGTAATGATAGGATTTGACTAAGTTGCGAGTACGGCCGACCTTGAGAAATAAGTTAATTGCTGAATTGGGGGTAATAGTAATTAGAAGGTCGATATCGATATGGTAAAAAGAATTTAGAGAGGGCTTGTAATCCTAAGAGATGATTTAGAAAAGGCTGGTAGATCTTGATAAAGTGTTATTAAGAAACCGACTTAATTGACAAGCAGGGATAAATTATGATGAGTTTATAGTTAAAAGAAGTAATAATATGATTAAGACAAGAGTACAGAGGAATAGCATTGTGACGGATATGAATGTATTGATAAGACAGCTTGTGAGATATTAAGGATAAGATTGACCAGAAAGGGATTATGCAGAAGTCATGTTTTCTAAAGGATACAGAGATAGCATAAGATTCCCCGTGTGCAGAATAAAAGATAGACATAGACGGGAGAAATGATAAGGGAATTCTAAAGGAAGCATCCAAAATAGACGTAATTAATTGAGTGTGAGTATGGAACGAAAGGGAAATATATAGTTATGAACTTAAAGGTGTAGTACGACGACAAGGTGATAAGATAAGACTATCATTAAGATGAACTTGATATGATTTTGAGTAAGTTGGAATTCAGTACTGAGCACACAATAAGGGTAAAAGGGCATAAGGCATAAAGCGAGTGCGCACTAACGTGTACACGACTTCACCTCGAAAATAGTGGAATCCTTAAAAGACAAAGACGGTAGGCTTGAGGAGGAAATGATGTATTGTAATTTATTAAAGGAAACAGATGATATAGGTTAGGATAAAGATAATGTTACAAGAGGACTTTGGACACTTATCATCAGAATATAGGTGCTACCTAATTGAGATTGGAATAACTACAAGTACTAATTAATTATTTATTGGAGTAAGTGGAATGTGGCCTTGGATGAGTTGCTACATTGGTTGCATTATGAGAGTGCAGATTATCAGATGAGATCTTGTACTATATATATAGAAAGGTTCTCATCGCTTCGTGATTTTGTTAAGGTTTCGTACGTGGATAATCAAAGTTATAGATTATAAGGAAAAGACGTAGATATGGTACAACATACCAAGCGAATTGGAAGGAGGATCAGATGAATTTGAGATTGGAAATAGGGAAATAGCACAGAATATAAACGGATAATGGTATAAGTACACCCTTAAGGGGGGAAACGGGTAAGTGAAATGCAAGTATAAAGATGGAAACAATTGACACTCAATATATTTAATATGGATGCTTAAACTTCAAGTGAAATCCTTGCCGAAACAAAGTTAGTAAAAATCCAAAAGCCACAATAAATGGATAGAAGTCGGGATGGTATTTGAGACGGTTGAGAAATTTTTGTAAAGATCTCGAACAATATGACATTAGAAAATGGGTGCAAGAAAGGAAAGAATACGATAAGAGAGTGGTAACGAGTAACTTAAGCGATATTGTAAAGGATAGCAATGCTATGCTTGATTAGAGGCTAAGATGTTGGCAATAGAGTTGCTCGCTGATGATACTGCGACCTATAAGTAGAAAGGAGAAGGAATAGAAAATCTCCTATAGTAGGAAGTGAGAAAAATCGATGGGTGAATAAAGAAAGAGAAAGGAGTATGACAAGACAGGCTACAAGCGAGTTTTAGTACGGATGAGATATGTAAGCAGAATGAACCAGGAGAAGGAAAGACTATGACTAAGATTGGATATACTTTATACAAATTGTACAAGAGTAGTTATGCAACCTACAAATATTTGTATGCTAAGAATGAGACCAAGTGAGTACTTGATAAGAAGAGTAAGGATTCGGTAATAACAATGCGGTTGCGATATGGGTTATAGTAAGGAGAGGTGTAAGATGGTTTGAGCCAAATTATCGAGATAGAAATAAATGCGAGGACAAATAGGACATGGCCATGGTTGAGTCGAAGGTTTATCCCGATACCGATTGTAAGATAAGAGAGGACAAGACAAGGTAAATCATGAAGACTAGTGAGACGATGATAAGGTATTTCTTGGGCTAATTCGAGCATCTACGCAAATTCTTGTAAAGATTGCAATAGCACGTGTGATAGGAGGACTAAGAGCAGAATCTCGAGTAAAGAGGCAATAGAAGAGGTTGAATTAAAGATAAAGAAATGACACGAGATAATGTGCCTAGAGTGTTACGAGTTGGATTAAGGGAATTATAAGATGGCTCAAGCGAGACGAGCAGAATGAGCTGGTTGCTAGAAGATAGTAAAATTATATGTCAAATCAAAAAAAAAATCAGAATTATACAAGTTAATGATAGACAGAGCATAGAGCGGCTATGTAAAGTTATTATATGAGGGAACTCCAGCGCTACTTGATAGCCAACACTAAGGATTGAGATTAAGAGCTAAACAGTAGAGTGACGGTTAAAGCTTTTTTTTAGAAGTTGAGAAGTAATACATGAGGCTTGAGATTCCAGAATGTGGACTTCATTGCAGGTTTACCTCGTACTCCACAGAAGTATGACTCTATATGGATTATTATGGATAGGCTTACAAAATCAGCCCATTTTCTTCCAGTCAGGACTACTTATTCAGGCAAGGGCTATGCGAGATTACATATTAAGGAGATAGTAAGACTTCACGAGGTTCCCACATCTATTATATTGGACAGAGAAGCTCAGCTTATAACTAGCTTCCGGAGATCATTCCAGAAGGGATTGGGGACATAAGTGAGTCTTAGCACAGTATTATTTAGACTGACGGACAGGCCGAGCGTACTATTCAGACGCTAGGAGATATGTTACGAGCCTGTATTATTGACTTCAGAGGTAGCTTGAGCGATCATTTGTCACTTATTGAGTTTGCTTATAACAATAGCTACGATTCTAATATCCAGATGGCACCGTATGAGGCCTTGTATGGCAGGAGGTGCAGGTCACCTATTGTTTGGTTCGATGTTGGTGAGACTAAATTAATCGGCCCAGATACGGTTCAGCAAGCTGTCGATAAGTTGAAGCTTATTCAGGAAAGGTTATTAACAGCCCAGAGTCGATAGAAGTCGTATGCAGATAATCGACGTCGACACTTAGAGTTTCAAATTGGTGATTGGGTATTCTTGAAGGTGTCACCCATGAAGGGTGTAATGAGATTCGGTAAGAGAGGGAAGCTTAGCTCGAGGTATATTGGGCCTTATCAGATTGTTCGTAAGGTAGGCAAGGTTGCTATGAATTAGACCTACCATCGATTTGGAAGCAAGTACACCCGGGTGTTTCATGTGTCCATGCTTCGCTTAAATGCATTGGTGATCCTTCTAGGGTATTCCCCGTGGATGATATCCGGGTAACGAGAGGAGTTATCGTACGAGAAGAACCCTGTAGCTATACTGGATCATTAGGTGAGAAGGTTGCGTACTAAAGATGTGGCTTCCGTTAAGGTATTGTGGCGGAACAATAACAGGGAGGAGATGACCTGGGAAGTCGAAGAGGAGATGAAGAATAAGTATCCCTACTTGTTTCTTATGCCTACAGGTAATCTAAACTCCTAAATTAGTTATGTTGATTGATAAATGAACTATATGTGATGTTTGTAAAAGAGACTCCCAGAAGTCCCTATAAGACTGGTGAGACTAGTATAACATTCGAGGACGAATGTTCTAAAGGGGAAGGATGTTATATCCCGTATTTTTGTACATCGGGATATTTTAAGCTAATCGCGATAAGTTAAGGACAAGACTATTTTGGGATACGAGGTAGAGACTTTTAACCTCCGATTTTGTTTTAATGCACAAGTTATTTATAAATTTTATTTGGTATGGAAATATTAATGAAGGTTAGGGAATAATTAACCATGATTATATTATTAAGTGGGATTAAGATTTAATTACTTCTCTAATTAGCCATTAGTGGCCGTGTGGGCCCCACCCATGGCTTGGCCAAATTTGATTGGCTCAAGCCATGAGTGGGACATGTGTCCAATATATAGGCACCATATAAATATCAAATTGATGACTAATGAAGTCATTCTTCATCTTCAAACTTGAGAATTAGAGATAGAAAGAGGTGGAGGAGCTCTCGGCCATAGCTGGCCGAGCTTGAGTCCTTGATTGTTGATCAAAAAAATAATTTTCTTCAAGTATTTCAACCCTTTGGAAGGTGTATAACAACGTGGGATTGATCCTAGGTAGCAAGAACAAGTATTAATTCAAGGCACAAATTCTAGCCAAGTTGAGAAGTCAAGTGTTAAGGTAAGGTTTAATCTTCTTTTACATGTATTAAGGGTGGTTTGAGCATGTTGTAATGTGTAGATATGGATGAAATTCATGGAACTATGTATGTTGGTGTTGAAGCCGTGTAGGGGCTGTTTTGTGTAGAAATGGTGAACAAATTTTACTTGGTATTTGGTTGTTGTTGTTGTTATGGATTTTGTGATAAGAATAAAGGTATTTAATGGTTCAAGTTGGAGTTGTAACTGTTGTGGGCTGTTGTAGAAGTTAATATGGTGTTAGTATAGTTTCTTGCATTTATGTGAATAATGTTGTTAACGTGTGGTTGTTGGGATAGTTCATGAATTTGGATGAAAAGAATGTGTTGTTGTTATTCTTGTTGAGCTTGGAAGATTATATGTTGTATTGTGTGTTGGTTGGGCTGTTTTGGAGTGTTGTACGGGCTGTCCGGAGAGTTCTCGAGTCTTGTTCTAATAGTCTCGGGTTGATACTTGAACGTATGATTATTGATGTTGGTTTGGTTGTATGTGGTTGGCTTGAATAAAAGAGGAACGTCGTCTAATTATCTAGAAAGGAATTATTAACGTTAGAATACGTTTTGAATCTCCCCGTAGCTTAACCGTAGTTCTTGACGTCTTAATATAGGTTGAGGTACTATTGGGCAGTGTATACATGTTGTGTTGCGAGTAAACGCTAAAGGTATGTAAAGCCTATCCCTTCTTTCTTTTGGCATGTCCTAGATGTAAGTAAGATACGATATGAGCTTTGGGGTAACTCTATTCATAAGTTCCGAGCATGATTTATGATTCTTATTCACTTCTTGATGTTAGAACTCTCAGGATAGTCGAGCTATTGCCCTCGAGTCTTTTATATGATTGGATTGGATAGTAAATGATGCATAAAAGTTCCTATTCTTAAAGGATTCCATAATGAATAATGTCCTTAATTTTCATAAGCTGTCTCGTATGAATTTGATACATGTCTATGATCCCGAGGCTTTATTTGGTACAGTACATAATGATATTCAAAGAGTGCTGAGTATGACTATCATCCTGATACTCGAGCGTTGATTAATCTACTTATCTATTGAGTCTCAAAAGATGATTTATATGCATATGGTTACTTACTACTCTGCTCGTGCATATTGTTGTTACATCTTTCACCGAGTCTCGGGCCGGGTATGTTATCACGCACATTTTACTACATTATCCACCGAGTCCCAGAATGGGCCGGGTACGCTATATGATGATATGATGATATGATGACATGATGATATGATTATTCACCGAGTCCCATAATGGGCCGGGTACGGTATATTATGATATGATGATATGACTATTCACCGAGTCCCACGATGGGCCGGGTACGGTAGATGATAATAATATGCACAGCTTATTTTATAAGGCACAGGTACAATGACTTCTTGGCTATTATATTTGTCTCTTGAAATCTCTACTTCAGTTATGATTTTCCTTAATGTATTTCATGCTTTATATACTCAGTACATATCTCGTACTGACCCCCTTTCTTCGGGGGGCTGCGTTTCATGCCCGCAGGTACAGATGCTCGCTTTGGTGACCCTTCAGCTTAGGATTTCTACTCGAATTTGTCTTGGAGTGCTCCGTTGTTCCGGAGTCTAGACTTTTGGCACGCATCTCCCGATATATGTATATGTTTATTCGGGGTACGGGGGGCCCTCGTCCCGTCATATTCTCGTTGTTACTCCTAGAGGTCTGTAGACATATGTGTGGGTTGTATATAGTTGCTGTTCAGTTGTGTCTATATGACTTATGTTTTGGGATGTTCCCATTCGTAGTGGCAGCCTTGTCGGCTTGCGTATGTATATATGTTTTGGGATGCTGTATGTAGTGGCAGCCTTGTCGGCTTGCATATATATAGTTGGGGCGTTCCCACATATTATGATAGCCTTGCCGGCTTATGTACGATGTTATCTGTTGGTAGTTGTGACTCCACAGGAGACAAATTGTCTTGATATATATATATATACGCGACAGTTTTGAAACGACGTCTTGCCTTTTTATATATTAGTCCCTTATCATGCTAGTTGTGGACTGATTATAGCTAACAGGTGTGTATACGAGTGTCCAGCTCGGGCACTAGTCACGGCCTACGGGGTTGGGTCGTGACACCTTCCCAAACAAATCAACGGTTTATGAGGTAGGTCAATGTTGGCAACCAGCAACCAACTCTAAAGCATGAGAAATACATAGAAACAAACTACCCATTATGCATATATTCAATAGTAAACACCCATCATTGGGTTCACAACCATAGTATTAAATTTAGCTACTCATAATATTTACTACAAGACAAAGCAATAAAGAAGTCATTAAAAGCTTACTATGAATAAAGAAGAGAAAAAGATAGTCAAATCTCCTCAAAAGCTTCAACCACTTGGAGTATTCAATGCTACGGAATAATGTGTCAAAATCTGAACGTGGATGACCCACAAAACCCTACATAAAATATTTTTAAAGGTCCAAAGACGCGTTAAATAAGTATGACAAAAATACCCTCGTCAGAACCAATTACGAACCATACAAAATAAGTACGGTCCGCAGCTTTTATATGGCCAAAAAATCTTCAGAATTAGGTCTTCTTTTACTCCCACATGTACGGTCCGTCCTTTCCCCCGTATTTTATTCCTCCAGTTGCATTCAGTGATTTAGTCTTCAAAGTATGGTATGAAGTACGGCCCATAGAAATATTCTACGAGTCATACAATCCACCGTATCAAGCATCTCAATTTCTTGACATTCTGTTTCTTACACCCCAGTTACGGTTGGGATATACGGCCCGTACATAATATGTATAGTCCGTAACTTCTCATCTTTTTCTGGACTTTTGGTGCAATTTCCTTGTTTTTTCCTTGTGCTCCTCAATTACCAGAAACATAACAAAAACACATCAAAACGACACAAACTCACTTAAAAACAAGTAATGCTTGTCATCAAAAGGCACCAAATGTAGTGTAATTCTACCGCACATCAGGGTGCTCGGGGGATGCCCAAATACATAACATAAGAAATCTAAAAACTGAAAGCCGAACTGAAACTGAAACATTAGGATAACTAAATTGAAACTGAGGATCACAATTATAATCACCCCTTACTAAATATGGGGAATCACCTATTTATCTGAGTTCATTAACTATGGCCTCAGGCCCAGTTATACGTATATATATAAACTTTGGCCTCATGCCCAAGTATAAGCATGCATAATCTGTGGCCTCGGGCCCAAATATACATACATATATATAAGCTGTTGCCTCTGGCCTAAATACACATGTTCATCATTTCATAATTCATATTCTGAATATAGGAATCATAGAGTCATCATACTGTAGTTTTAACATGGATACTGAGCATTACTATCATGAGACACTGAATCATGGAGTATTTAAGGAAATTAGAGCATTATTTGTTCATAGACATTTCATGATATCCGACCGAGACTCATGGAAATCAAAACATGAGCATACATGGATTACATGTTGAGTTCATGATTTTTGAAATGACATGCATGAACAAACTACGAGGCCATATCATTTAAAGTATAAAAACTCGGAAGCTTTTCATGAAACAATGACATAACTCTATTTCTGATGTGAATTCATAATAGTCATGACTGAATAAGGCGTGGCGAAGAACAATGATATTCCCTTTAGTAGAGATTTAGCCTTGCATACCTTAATCGCTCCAAAAATTGAAGAAAAGGTCTGAACTTTTGAAGAGGAACCCCAAAAATCTGAACTTAAAACCTTGAGAAGCAGAAAACCCTTAGATTATACCGTAGAATCTTGTTAATAATCCATGTAAAAGTGTTAGAATTGCTTAGAAATACATGGAGTAACCTTACCTTGGTGTGGGAGGATGAGGAGAGTAGAGAAAAATCGACTTAGGATTTTGTAAAAGTGAAAATAGACTTAAATTGCAGCTGCATTTTAAAACCGAGTTCTATATTTTTAGGGACCCTGGGTGTCGCCCCACCATCGGATGAAACTTTCTGGATTTTTCATGCTATGGTTAGGCAGCCCAACCATAGGACAAAATTTTCTGTACACACCTGACGGTAAGATGGTCATAACTCATTGTACAGAGGTTCGTTTAGCCTGGCCCTAGTATGGATGGAAAGGTATTTCAAAGGGCTACAACTTTCGTGAAGAAAGTTTTCCTAGATTCCTTATAGATTTTTCCGTATACTCTCTTTAATTGAGGCCTAGTGCAAACTCACGTGAAAACATGCTCCGTAGAGTAGCTTCCGACTTTAATTTGCCCAAAACTCTTCTTATACCTTTTGTAGGTTTCAGAACACTTCCCATCTTAGTTCCATAATAGCCTAAGAGTACGGGGTGTTACAATAACTCTCCCTTGGGATCATTCGTTCTCGAATGAAAATCATGGCTAGAAGTATTACTAACTCTGGAATTCTATAGGAATTTTAGCAAGGTTTCCTTTGTAAATAGGACTATCCCAATATTTCTTAAACATTTGCGAGCTAATAAAGCATACACACATGCCTCAAAGGGCATCATAACATGAAACATATACATGAATACTGGACTTTCATGGATACGTGAATATTGAACTGAAATGGATACATGAATACTGAATTGACATGGCTAAATTATAAAATGCACTACGAACCTGCTGGAACTCTTAAAATGTTGATCCGAGATCGTCTTGATCTGGTGTTGACCGTGGTCAACTTAAATCCATAACTTAACTAGAATTCCCGACCAATAGTCTGAACACTCCCGAGCCCCTCGGGATTCATCCAAACTACCCAATTAAGTCATAAATCACGTTCCAGACCTAACAGAATCGTAAAAACTTGAAATTGAGTTCATTAACCACATATAATGACTTTGGTGAAATTTTTTCCTTATTTCAACTTAAGAACTTTAAAAATTAGATGTCTTTCTCCGATACTTGTCCGATTGCCTCGAAAACCATTTCACCCATCCCTCTAAGTCAAAAGCATTATTTTAAAACTACGGGAAGAGTCATTTGGGGAAAACGATTCTTAATGTTCAAACGAACTAATGGATCGTTATAATGAATATTGTTGCATAGTGATTACAATCGTGTTTAGAAAGAATAAGAATCTTCAAAAGTCTTGTAGTGCAAAGCAGCGTTAGCCTAGGTTTACCTGATTAAAAGGGATGTTGTAAAGTTATCTGTAATTAGATGAATATCCTACAGTACAATCGTGGGGACGTGGAATTTCCTTGATCTTCGGCCGTTTCAATCATTACGTGGTTAAGATTGTGGGAGTTATGGAATTATAGGGAAATATACTTTTTCCAATACACATATCCCAAGAAAACATTTGTACTTTTTATTTTAATTTTGTAAGAGATTAGATTACAGGGTTACATATATGCAATCAATCCCGTCGAGTATCCAATTAAATTGACTATTTAAATTATTTGATTTATTAATCACAACATTAATTTTGCTCGTAGGAATATTCTGAGTCCCTACTCACCTATTCAGATTACTCTAATGTCTGTATTCCTTTGGAATCAGAGATAATAGGAACATATTTAAATTCCCGTATAAAGACTAAGCAAGGCTTCCTAACCATGAATCTAGTTCCCGAGAACTTGTCCTATTCAAATCTTTATGAATCTATAATTCTCTTTCTTAAGTTCAACATAATATTCGTAGATAGTATTTAATTGGTGATCAAACAATCAAATAATTAAGAACATGATATGAATAAACAAACCAATATTGTTGATCAAACGTCAACTGAAATTTCAACTGCGACACTCATGAATATCCTACAACCTAAAATTAAGGAAACTAGCCACACATACTCAGGGCACGAATATCAAAAGTCATAGAATTCATCAACTACAAGATATAGATGAAAGAAAGATATACACTCAAACCTTGCTCCGTGCTTTAGTCATCCTTCTGATCTCCTTAGGTCAAAATTCCCTTAAAAACGTGTTTAGAATAGATTTATATTGTGATGATATGACTTTGAAACAAAATGCCCTTAATGAACAAAAACTTGGTTGGATTGAAGTGTTCTTGACTTGATACGTCGCATGACAAGACGTCCCATACACCGTGCTAATCCAATAACTTCAAAGAATTGAAATTTCATCAGACAATTTCGAGACACAACCAACATGATGCACGACATAACGTCCCCTGCCAAGGTAGATCTTCAAAGACCTTATTTTGCTCAGTCTAGTCTTGAATTTGCAAGGTTCTATTGAAAACAAACTCTCTACCTTGCAAAGGTAAGAATACTGATGCAGTACTTCCTACCCTTCCTTTCCCCACTTGTCGGATTACACTAGGTATGTTGTGTGAGAATTATTTATTCCTTGTGTAGTAATTTCTTTATTAGTAATGCAAAGCCAAAGTTTCATTGTGGGTTCTTTTTCTGTCACTTCTCTTTTGTCCTTCATAAATGCAAAATGTCCCTCATTGGTCCTGGAAAGTTTTTCTTTCCACTTTATAATTAGAAGTCATTTGTTGGGTTAGTAAATGATATAGAACAAGAGAGTAGCCTCACGCACATGATAATTGGACTTCGTAGGCAAAAGTGTAGAATTTGCCCCCCCCCCAACCCCTCCTCGCTGTGAGGTATACTTGAGACCTAATTCAAATCTGGTTTTAGCAAAATTTATTTTTTGATATTTTGGGCTTACGAACTTGTCCAAATACATCCTTACCGAAATTATCTAAAATATATACTTACCTTAATATGTCAGGATTCGTTCCATGGAATTTGTTGTGCGATTTGTAACCTATGGAATTAAGGGACCCATTATTCAGAGTTAAATGCCAATATTTATTTTCCTCCATCACTTAGATTTATCAGCATATTTATTTTTCAAACGTTAACCAATGTTTCTGATCTTGACTCTAGTTGTCATCTACCTATATAAAAAGGTTCAGAGATCTCTTGGATATACACCAAAAATACATCTCCTCTTCTACTTCAAAGTTAAACTTTTCTTCTATTTTCTGGGCAATAGTTTGTGCAAATTCCAAACTTCCAGCCACTAGTGCAAGTGTTTGGAAGTGTTGTGGAATCTTGGGAGCAACCGAGCAAAATGATTTGCACTGTAGCCGGTCCAAAATTGCTTTCAAGGTAGTGGCTTGCCACGACGCAGCAGTGATTTGATAATTTTTATTTTATTGTTTCTAGATCAATACTGTTTCTAAGTTTTACCAACCATTTGAAAGCGAATTTTACAATATTGATCAGAGGGCTATTTCATTGAACAAAACCCTTCCCGATTTATCAAAGCTTGAACCTCTGGATGGAAACAATTTTAAATCTTTGGTCTCAAAACCTTTTGATTTTCTTTGAACAATTAGAAGTAGATTATGTTTAGTTTAACGAACAAGCTGTTGATGTTCATAACACTCCTACTGATGTTTCTAATACCCTTTGGTAGTTCTTTTGCTCTACTTGTCTTGATGATGCAGCTTGTTGACACCCAATTTTTTCCCTCCAAAAATTCAAATTAACTAGTCAAGCTTCTTGAATCACAAATAGAGTAAAAGAATTATTCAAAAAATCAAAAATACTTTCCAAAACAGCTTCTGGTGATATTTTGCCATTTCATTGGCAAAATACCCTGATATACATTATGTATATTTTTACGTATAAAGTATAAAGTATAAAGTATGTCAATATTATTATTTTGAAAATCAATTTGCACAAAAAACGAGTGTTTTAATTATGTATGTATTTCTAATCTCTTATAAATCAATTATTTTACTTTGATTAAGTCAAGAAGCTTAATTATTTAATTGGATAATTAATTCATCTCGATTTTATTTTAAAAGACTATTTTTTTTTTATTAAAAAGAATTGGTTTCACTTTGAGCCAAATTGGCTAATTTTGTACAAAAATGGGTTACAATTTAAGTACAACTCCCGCAAAATTTTCAATCCTAAATCAGCCCCTACATTTTAATTCCTTTGGGGCTCAAAGACTTCAGCCCAAATATCTCACAAAAATCTGAGCCCAATTCCCTCAAGATGACCCGGCCCATTCCCTTAATTTATTAAGTGACATAAGTTCCCTTTTCTTCTTCATTTTTCCAAAAAAATCAAAAAAGAAACAAATTCCTAATCACCAAATTTTCTTTTGAGTCGTTCCCATCCTCCGCAACTGGGGTTCTTTTTTAAGCGTGATTCTCCATGAGTTTTAGTTTTCCCCAGACCATGCTCATCCAAAAATGGCAACTCATCAATGCATTTGTCTCCATTCCCTGGTGAATTCAATGCTTGAACAGTAACTTGTACTATTTTTTCCTATTACAATTTTATTTTCGATTTTCATTCTATTTTCAGGAAAAGATTCGGATTTCAAACATTCTTTAACAAAATTGTCAGTTTGACATCCGTCCCACATCGATTTCAAACTCAAAAAAAATAATCTAGAAATGGTCCTCTATAAATAGAACCCATTCCTCATTACTCAAACAAGTTTGAACACCATCAAGTTCTGAACCTTTTAATTACTTGGATCTAAACAAGAAATATTCTCTTATAAGCCTAGTTCCTGAATTATCAGAACAAGTTAAATAATTTGTAGAGTCAGTTCATCATCGTTGGTGAAAGTTTGAAAGTGATCATCAACACTCATCGCCCCCGTCGCTGCACCGAAAAAAATGCTACATCTTGACGAGAAACCGATGCTACACTTGAAAAATCCCACTAATTTGAATATGACACTTACTTGGGCCGATGAGAACATTTAATTTGTGGTCATCCCTTGTGCGGAAAGGTTATCCCTCAGTGTAGGCAATGATGACCTCATAATAATATCTCGAGGTAGGAACCAACATGCGTTTGGCGAGGCAATTAGAATGGCCACTAGTTTGCAGCCAAGACATGTTTCAGATTTCTTTGCCACATTTGAAAACATGAGGCTAAGCCGCGGTAATCAAAACTCTCAAAAGTTTTCATACCGGTCAGAAGCGGATATTATTACTATGTTCATAAAAACCTCTGTCACGATCCAAACCGATGAGTCATGATGAGTGTTTGACCCCTATTGACCAAACACCCCTATACTTATATCTGAGCCATACTAAACATCAAGGGCCCATAGGTAATTTAAACTAATCTCATACTGCCTTATGAAAGGGGTGACATCATGAACTCTGCACAATATGGATATACATCTACATGTTGAAAGAACAGTGCGGGTCCACTAGGCCGCTATATATACTGTACATAAAAGAATAGAAGCCGAGCAAGGCTATATCATCCCGACAAGTACATCGCCCCCGTCTACGGAACCTCTGCGGAATAAAAGGAGCCAGAATGGACGGGACAGGGCCCCGTCGTACCCATATATATATATATACATCTCAAAAATAGCATACCAAAAATAGCTGTGACCTCAGGATCAAATAGAGCGCCGACCATTGTGGATAAAGGTCCTACTAAGATGGACCGCCTGTCTGTCTACCTAAACCTGCGGGCATGAACACAGCCCCTCGAGCAATAGGAGAGTCAGTACGGATAATGTATTGAGTATGTAAGGCATAAGAGTAGCATAAGTATGAGAATCATAAATGGCTTGAAACTCGTAAGTCGTAATATGCCTATTGCATATGTATGACTAAATATCTTATCATCTATACAACTCTGCATGCATTTGTATGAACGAGCATCTGAAAGTATTTACATAAATCTGTATAACTATCATGCCTCTGTGGGCGTATAATATGCATGCTCTCAATGATAATCATGCTCATATTCCTAAATATAGGTCATAGTGCTGAGGGACGTTCAACCCGATCCATATCCCATATAATAGTGCCGAGGAACGTACGGCCCGATCCATATATCATATAATAGTGCCGAGGAACGTACGGCCCGATCCATATATCATATAATAGTACACCAGCTGATCAGGTGATAATGTGTATATAACGCCTATCCCTTTTTCCCCATATGCCATATACATATAGTACATGCGTATATAACGCCTTCTGGTCATGGGTCAATATGCATGTGTATATGAATGCAATGCATAACTGAAATGTATACATAGAACGCTCGGAGTGACATAAGGT